>NC_055969.1:4369063-4371563 GCF_018492685.1 Alosa sapidissima | reverse complement strand
GCTCATAATGTCTGTGAGTATGTATGTCTGTGTGTGTGTGAGAGAAAAACACAGTGTGTATGTGTGTGTGTGTGTGTGTGTGTGTGTGTGTGTGTTTGACCTGAGAAGTTGATTGACATTCTTCAGAATATGTATTCGATCTAAGCAGTCTCCACAAAGTTACAATGACTTTAAAGGTGTTTCCCAGTCTTTTTCGATATCAAATACGAGATGCTTCAGGGAATGCCAGTGCTGAAATTAAGTTGTGAACTAAAAGTTACCACCGGGGCGGTGGTAGTGTAGTGGTTAAGGAGTTGGGATAGCGTGCAGCAGCCTGAAAGTTGTCGGTTCAATTCCCAACTTCCACCATTGTGCCCTTGAGCAAGGCACTTAACCCCAAGTTGCTCCTGGACAATGTGATCCCTTGTAATATAGCTGACATATGTAAGTCACTTTGGTCAAGAAGTGTCTGCTAAATGTAATGTAATGTAAAAGCATGGAAATATTGTAATTATGGTGTGAAACAAGCAGGTGACCTGATCAAAAGAAGGGTGCCATGATGATACAGAAAGAAAAGAGATGAAATCTAGGAAAAAGGTAGATGGAAGTACAGAGAAAGAAAGTGAGGGAGTGAAGGAGTAAAAAAAAAGACAAAGATGGGAGAGGGGAGGGGGAAGTGGGTTGGGCACTCTCTAAATATTATTGTTGCTGATAAACAAATCACTCCTTGGTAATGTTCCCACTGTGAATTGAAAGTACACTCTCCAGCTTCACATATTTGTGAGTATGCATGTGTGTGTATGAGATTGTGTATTTGTGTGCAAGTGTTTACTAGAACTGTGCCAACAATTGTGCTTGTATGAGTGTTCGACAGCAGGTATTTTTGAACTCACAGTTTTGCACACTATTCGCCTGCCGCTGATGATGTCATCAGCGTAGTCTGGGGAAATGAATCGGACTCAGCTCTTCGAAACACACAGATCTGATAGAACATATGTAAACACAGACGCTAAACTAAACGAAAACCAAATGCCCTCTTCCTCTCTCTCTTTCTTCTGTGTCTCTGTCTCTCTCTCTTTCTCTCTCTCTCTCTCTCTCACACACACACACACACACACACACACACACACACACACACACACAGAGAGAGACATACATTCATTCACCATGGGTAGTATCAGAGCTGAGGATCTGTGTTGTATTTGTATTCTCTGGTGAATGTTTGAAGGAATGCAGTGGTCTCAATTCAGTGGGTCTGCGTACCACAGTGGTCAGAAGAAGAATGGCCCTTGTCTTTGTGAAGACATGCACTCTTTTATCACTAATTCACACACACCCGAACACATCACACAAAACTGCATTTTAACACTTACGTACTTACCCTCCCACTGTAAAATGCACAGATTCACATGTAGGCTTTTTATGGGCAAAGGGGAGGATAGGTCTGATATCACTTTCGGTCCCTTTGGCACCCTCAATCCCTTCTCTCTCTCCCTCAGTCCCTTCTCTCTCTCCCTCTTTTCTTTCTCTCTCTCTCTTTCTCTTTCTGTCTCTCTAACTCTCGACTGTGATGACATGATTTCCACTCTCAAGAGCCAAACAGGATATCCTTCATCCCGTGGCTTGCACCCTCAAACCTCTTTACACACACACACACACACACACACACACACACACACACACACACACACACACACACACACACACAAAGTCCCATTCCAGCTTATCACACAGGACTGACTTGTGTGGTTCAGCATCTTCAGTTCACTCACACATACAGAATCACACATAATTTGTGTATATCATCCCACAACATTGAACACAGACACGCACACACACACACACACGCACACACTCACAGTGCATTATTCTTTGTGGTGAGTGACTGCAAACATACCACCAAACCCCCAAACAACACCCAAGATGGTTGCCCCTGGCGATATGTGTTTTATTCGTTGATGGCAGCGCTCTTTGTGTCCACTGGAGGTGGTGACAGAACAGGGCTGGGCCGCCTCCTTCCAGAGACTGACCCGTGACATCTGTGTGTGTGTGTATGTGTGTGTGTGTGTGTGTGTGTGTGTGTGTGTGTGTGTGTGTGTGTGTGAGAGAGAGAGAGTTTGACTAGTTGTCTGTGTGGATCTTCTTAGCCAGTGTGCATGTGTTTATGAATGTACTGAATACAGTGAAAAAACACTATGTCATGGCCGAACCCACAAAGGAGTCACAACCTGTGGGATTGCGTTGTCTGCTTCTTTCTCTCTCTCTCTCTCTCTTTCTCTCACTCACTCATGTGCATACACACACCCACCCACACACCCACACACACACACACACACACACCACACACACACACGCACACCATTTTTTTTCTGTAATTCCCTGTCTGGCTCCCAGCTCTGAAGTTAGTGAGATATTCTCAGGAGATGGCTTAGTCTAAAGCCAAAAGCCAAACCTAATTTATGTGAAATGTTAAATGTTTTCAGCTCCTCCAGGTTTCATTGTGTGTGTGTATGTGTGTGTG
>NC_055969.1:4339063-4364063 GCF_018492685.1 Alosa sapidissima | reverse complement strand
CAGTCAGTCAGTCATTTCCATCTTAGGCAAAATCAGTTTGTTCAGAACTCCATGTACATCTGGTGGTCATTGTATTTTGCTTTGCTTTGTTCTTGTTGGCTTCAATATTGCTTGCATTTTTACTGTGTATTTCAACTTCTCTCTGTAGATACCGTAACTTTCACTCTTGTATGGAAATACATAAAAAAGTCTATGAAAGACGAAAGAGCGTTAGTTTTTGAGCAACAGTGTGTACATGATGTATCCAAAATGTCATATTATGATTATGACAAAAGTGTTTGTAATGTGAGGCGAATGTTTGATTTAAAGATGTGTTTATGACATTTTGAACGTTGTGTGTCATTTTGCTGGAGATTTGAGGCATTTTGCATTTTGTGTGAGAAAACGTGTGTAAACAGTTGTAAAAAACTGTAAGGATGGCGCCTAGAGTGCTGTTTTTTACATGCAGCCACTGCTTGCTTCTCCCCACATGCTCTCCTGATTCTCCCCATACTGCTGAATGCTGAAAAGTCCAGTGTTTTTGTTTTTTATACCAAATAATGTAAAAAAAACAGAATTTAGTTTTATATTTTTAAATAATATAACGTGAAATAAGTAAGGGATAACGGCTGCCGTGGTGTCCTGTTATACGGAATTCCTGTCCGAGGGCGAGAGGCAAAGAACTCCCCGATCTGCAGCGCTGTTCCTGATGGCGGTTTTTGAGAAGCTTTTAGGTCATTTAAGGTGGGACTGGTTTAATAGATGTGAAACTGTGTGTGTGTGTGTGTGTGTGTGTGTGTGTGTGTGTGTGTGTGTGTGTGTGTGTGTGTGTGTGTGTGTGAATGGGGAGAGTTTTATGAGTGACTCTTGAGTTTAACTGCAGGGGGTTTATGGTGTTCAACAGAAGAGTTTAGTCAGGTGTGTGTGTGTGTGTGTGTGTGTGTGTGTGTGTGTGTGTGTGTGTTTGTGTTTGGGTTCATATATACTAGTGAAGTGTGTTTGTGTCTGTTAGTGTACACGTGTGAAGAGTGTGTGTGTGTGTGTGTGTGTGTGTGTGTGTGTGTGTGTGTGTGTGTGTGTGTGTGTGTGTGTGTGAGAGAGCGTCTGGTACCAGCTCCCCCTGGGGTCTGCGTCGTTTGTTTACCTTGCTGCTTCTCCCGCTGCTCATCTTTTCACTCGTTTATTTTGGGATCGCCTCTCCTCATCCTTCCTTCTTCTGCCTTTTGTTCCTCGGCTCCTTAACTCTGCTTGAGACCCAGATGGGTTGCACACACACACACACACACACACACGCACGCACGCACGCACACACACACACACACACACACACACACACACACACATACATGTAGTCACACACACATTCTTATAATACATTATTTGTTAAAAGACATACCTTCTACAGTAATATTTCAAACATTAGGCTATGCTTGTTCACAGGTTCACACACACACACACACACACACACACACACACACACACACACACACACACACACACACGTTGCAAATTCAGCCTAAAATCCTTACCTCACATATCAATGAGACGTTCATTGTGAAAATAGCACATTCAGTCACATATAAACAATAATTTACTCTCTCTCTCTCTCTTTCTTTCTTTCTTTCTTTCTCTCTCTCTCTCACACACACTCTCTCTCTATCACACACACACACACTCATTTTAAAATAGGTTAATAAATAAAGGTACCCCTGAGAGGGAGTTCTCTGTCTCTCTCTCTCTCTCTCTCTCTCTCTCTCTCTCTCTCTCTCTCTCTCTCTGTGTGTGTGTGTGTGTGTGTGTGTGTGTGTGTGAAAGGAAAGGAAAGGAAAGTGTGTGAGGGATGTGTGAGAATGACTGGCCTCTCTGGTGTGTTTGTACTCATTAACCTGTCTGACCCGTCATTGACACTAATCCCTGGGAAGGCCAATTACATTCTAATGGTCATCACAGGTGTGTGTCAGTGGGCCTCAATTAACCCATTTAAACATCCTGTGTTTACCTGTGTGGTTTCCCAGCAACTCTTACCAATGTCAAACTCTCTTTCTCCTGATGTGACCTTCATTTTGGGGACAAGGGGAACGTTTCTCCAAAAGTAACACGTTTTGTCTCAATTCACCTCTGTTCCACCGTCTCTGCTATTAAAGCAGATGTATATACATTGGAGAGGCTGCAGTGTCCATACCGCATTCTGTTCCCAGTGCCTACATAACAGGACTCAGGTCAGGTCATCTCCCGACCCCACGCCATCGCTCTCACTACTACTCGCCTCCCGTCATTCTTCACCGTCCATATCTGAAAAAAGCGACAATAACCAAAAATATACTTTAAAAAACCCCCAGGGAAGATGTGTGTGTCCGGTAAAAGAAACCTATACATTTAGCAATGCTATCAGGGTTCCCATGGGTCATGGAATTTCTGGAATATCATGGAATTTTGGAAAGTCTATTCCTGACATGAAAAGTCAGGGAATTTTATCATTTTGGGGGCAAAGTCATGGAATATCAGGGAATTGACTTGTAGCAGTTTAAAATGTACTTAATTAAATGAATACAAATATTTCCACACAGAATTGGTGTATATCTGGTTATTTGCTTTACTGCTTGCTTGAGTAGCCCAACTTTTTTTATTTAATGCCCATTTATTCATCTCCCACTCTAAAAAAGTAAAAGATTCTTGAACGCTACACGGCTGCTCTGAAATCATTTGTCGGTATATTGCACTATTCATTGTATAGTCATGGAAATTCAAGTTTTTTTGTCAGGGAAAAGTCATGGAATTTTACATTTGACTTAGATTGGGAACCCTGTAGCATTCACCAACTCAACAGGTTTAAAAACAAAGAGCATCTAACATCTCCCCCCGTCACACCACCAGAGAAAAAGTGCATACACAGACCACAGCAGCCTGGAGGAACACTCTCCCAGACCTGACCCCAGATCAGGGTCAGACATACTGTACCCCAGACTCGGCGGCTCTGTGGGTGAGAGAGCCGGTCGGTGCGGGGAGAGGACATGGGTCCAGCTAGCAGCAGCAGCAGCAGCAGCAGCCGTGTCTGTTTCCAGGCTCTGTAGCCGGTGGCGCGTGTCTGTACGGTGGGACGGAGTGAAGCATGTAGGCGAGAGATCAATGCGTTTCGCATGTGTCCCAATCCCAGCTGTGTGCGCTGCCTCAGCACCTGGTCGAGATCAGTGATTTCAGACCACACGGAACAACAAGGGTTTAGGGATAACTCACCATATAAGGTGTGAGAAATGTTGAGGAGTTTGAGTTTTGATCTGTGTGTTTGTGTGTGTGTGGCCCTCATCCCTCTCTTCTCCTCTCTCACCCTCTTCCCTTTCCTCCTCTCTGTCTTGAGCACACTCACCACCTCCTCATGGAGGAACTCCTCAGCCTCCTCACAGAGGGACTCCACATATGGTGCTCGTGTTCTCCTCTCTCTCTCTCTCTCTCTCTCTCTCTCTTTCTCTCTGCTGTGCGGCGTCCAGATGATCCGATGATTAACGGGCATTAGCCTAGCACTGCTTACACACTTACCCCACTGGGTGTGAACTCTCGCCCGCCAGCTACAGGAGAGATTGATCCCCTTCCTGAAAAACTGCTTGCAGTTTAATGACCTCTGTGTGTGTGTGTGTGTGTGTGTGTGCGCACAGATTTATTTTCACTATTTCAGTAAGAGTAACAAAGGTTCTCAAATGAAGCCTGTAATTGGAGCAGGAGTTTGGCCCTCTGCCAATACTCGTGTTTCTTTCTGTCTTTCTTTCATTCGTTTTCTTTCTTTCTTTTCTCTTTCTCGTTTCTAATCCATTTGTCTTCGTTTCCTTTCGTTCTGTCTGTCTTCTCTTTTCTCCCTCCATCTCCATCTTTACTGTATCTCTCTTTACCTCTCCTGTAGTGCTCCATCCATCTCTCTGCCCTCTCTGTGGAAGAGTCCAAGCCAGGGGGGTGCAGTGCTGAACCTGAGGAGACTTAAATGGAAGCCTGCTATTCAACTGCTGTGGTGTTCCTTACAGAGAGAGAGAGAGAGAGAGAGAGAGAGAGAAGGGGACAGAGAGAGAAAGAGATATAGAGAGGGAGAGAGAAGGGGAGGGAGAGAGACTCAAAAAGGCAGAGGGAGAGGGGAAGAGGTGGGAGAAATGTATAAATGCAACTGAACTATATAAATGCAACGGTATTAACTATTACAAAAGTCCTTTGTTATACGAGGTCAGTGACAAACACTTATAAAAATACAGAATGACAAAAGAGAGAATGACAGGAGAGAGTTTGGGGAAAGAACACCTCCCGCAGGACCTCAAAATTCCCCCCCAAAAAATGTCTCATCTCATACACAATCATACAGACCACACACCCACACACATCCACACACCTACACACACACACACACTGAAGCCCACAGGACATGGTTTAGGACTCATAGTGAAGGGTCAAGGGTCATTTGTGCAGGGTGTCTCCTTCCTGTCCGGAGAGGAAGGCCGAGGAAGAGGAGGATGTGGTCGTGAGTTCAGTTCCTGTGACTGTAGTGTGTGTGTGTGTGTGTATTGCGTATGTGTGTGTTTGTGTGTCTGGACTGGCAGTGGTGTGTGACACAATGGGTGAAGCCTTGAGAATGTTTGTTGTATGACGTAGACGCACTCTAATACATCCAGTACACACAAATACACATACACTCACACAAGCACACACACACACACACACACACACACACACACACACAGTTTGAAAATGCAGGATTGTGAAGAGGGGTGTGGAGGGAGACTGGAGAGAGTGTCTTTGTGTGATATGGATGTGGAGACAATACAAAGGGGCTTAAAGGGTATGAGAGTCTACCTGTGTGTGTGAGGCTGTGTGTGTGTGTGTGTGTGTGCATGTGTTTGTGTGTATGACTACATTGGAGAGTAGGACTGTCGAAAGTCACAGCTAGGGAGCTTCTGGGAATTATCCCCCAAAATGCCTCCAAACAATGCAGCCATACCCACCACTGTGTCATAGGTTTCTTGCTCTCATACACACAATCTTACACACACACACACACACACACACACACACACACACACACGTTCCGATGCCTCCCCCCTTTCACACACACACATACACATATTAAAGTTCCCTAAATGACCTTTCACATACTCTCAGTTCCCATAGATACACATCATACACATAAACATAACACACACACACACATACACACTCTCACACATATATGCACGCACCTAGACTTTCACACAAGTGTTTGGTTATGTGTGTCTAATGCTCTCTTCCGTCTGCTGTGATATCCATGGGGTCAGCCGTTCATCCACAGGATATACTCATCTTTCCATCTCTCTCTCTCCCTCTCTCCCTCTCTCTCTCTCCCTCTCTCTCTCTCTCTCTCTCTCTCTCTCTCCCTCTCCCTCTCTCTCTCTCTCTCTCTCTCTCTCTCTCTCTCCCTCTCTCTCTCTCTCTCTCTCTCTCTCTCTCCATGTCCATCTGTCTTTCTTTCAGTCTCAGTTTCCTTGTGTCTCCTCGCACAGCTCTGTTGGCCATCGTTGCCCTTTGTTCAGGGTGTTGAAGTTGTGGGGACAAAGAGGTCTCGCCATCTTTAATTCATCACTGTCAACCTCCTCTCCCTCACTCTCAACGTTGTGTGTGTGTGTGTGTGTGTGTGTGTGGTGTGTGTGTGTGTGTGTGTGTGTGTGTGTGTGTGTGATCCTTTGAGTGACAGGTGCAGAGGGAGTTGTGAGAAGGCTCCTTGCCATAGGGGGTGCCCCCCATGGCCTCTAAAGAACTACAACCACAAGCACTGAGTGTTTGCCCTTGATGTTCAACACAGCCAGTCAAACATTCCATTCTTTAAATGGAAAGAAACCTCTGAGGAAATCTAGAAAAATACTGCGGAAGTCAGAGAAATGGAAGGAAGAAAGAGAGAGAGAGAAATAATGGCAGGGGGATTTTTTATTCGCGCATGGACATTTATTGCATCATATTCCTGTAAAAGATTATCAAGATTTCACCACCATAAAAAGTTCAACACTTCTAAGATACAAAGGAAAATAACAAGCCACAAAAACCAAACACATGACTTATAGTAACCCTCCTCTCATACATATACACACACACACACACACACACACACATACTCAAACCTCAGCAGTCTATCACTCTTTCCCATAAAATCCTCCTCTGTGCATGATGGCATGCTCAGACCCCGGTAACCACAGACGTCAATAAAGCTGTTAACATCTCTGGGCTTTTCTGCTGTATCTCATCCACCACTTACCCGGCCGGGGCAGACCCACAATGCACCCTGCCCCAGGTAATGCTTCACTGGATGTATCTCAGAGGACAGACATCGGCGGATGTGCAACAGATGGAACATTGCATGTCTGTGCTTAATTCCACAACACTGTCTCTCAATCAGGTTCAATGGAAACCCATCCAGATGATTTGAGATGTCTTTATCCAGAAGACCTTGACTGGCTCTATTCTGTACAGCTGTAGTTCACTGTCCTCCACAGATCAAACTGGAGGGGGATACCCAATTGTTATTGATTGAAATAATCAAGGACATTGGCAGTTGTTCCATAAAACTAAATCAGGTGCGATTGAGCAGAAAGCTGCAATCGCACACAGTGTTTGAGGGCTGCCAAGAGCAATAGTGAGAAGAACTGTTTTTAGGTTTGTTCTCAGTCTATTCAGGACACTTTGAGCACCATCAGTTGTAGTTATAGTAGTCATGGCCAAAGGCATGTGCTGTGTCTGAGCTTTGAAGGAGGTGAGGACATGAAAAGCCAGGGAGTGTAAAAATCATAGCCGCTGTACAACAAATGCTTATGTTGGCAGTGCAGTGATAGAATTGGTAACAGAAATTGCTTGACTCTATCAAAGTCAATGGCACATGTCAGTCTAGAAAAATGTGTGTGTGTGTGTGTGTGTGTGTATGTATGTGTACTGTGTGTGTGTGTGTGTGTGTGTGTGTGTGTGTGTGTGTGTGTGTGTATGTCTGTGTACTGTGTGTGTGTGTGTGTGTGTGCGTGTGTGTGTGTGTGTTTGTGCGTCTGCAGGAATTCTTTCCCCCAGACATGCCCCATCAACCAGCTGTGCCACCGACCCAGAAGAGTCTGTGAGTCCACCATCTCCCCACACACTTCCACACGTCAACATTCAAATGAGAGCAGCCCTGGGGGAGTTGGTCTGGACAGGCACCGGTCAGATCAAAACTGCCGTCTACCCAGCCAGTTTAAGGAGCTACAGCCTATCACAAATCTGAACCTCAAATGTTTTGAGTTCAATTGTAATCCTTAGCAAATGTGAATCTGTCAGGGAGTTTGCTGGCAAATGTCTAGAAAGTGAATACAGAAGACCTGCTCATAGCACCAGATGGTTCTGGAGTCTGATTGTGGAATTGTGTTCCTACCCAGACCAATCAAGGTTCCGTCTGACCTGCGCAAATCTGAGAACATGATCCATGTGTTTTCTGTCCCCAGCAGGACAGCTAATATGGTATTGTTTTTAAAGATTCAATGACCCAAATGTGTGATTTTGTGACCATGTTGAGACATGTGGGCTTAATTCATGAACTTGGTTGACCTATCCAACCCCAGACCTCTGTGTCAGTATTGATGGAATGCTACTGGTGTAGATTAGGAGTGTGAAGTGAGTGTTGACAGAGAGCCACCACACTTTTATGGTCCTGAATCTGTAGTCCTACTCCAGCCTGCAGAGAAGAAGGGAGAGAAGAGAGAAACAGAGAGGCAGAAAGGAGAGAATAAAAAAAAAAGCTGGCGTCCATGACTGCTGAGGTCCAACCGCTTCAAAAGGAATTGGTCAGCTCCCCCCAATGGTGATCAGTGGTACAGTTGGTCAGTATAGAGACACGGATAGGATTTCACTCCAGCCATCATAAATTAAAGCTGCTGGCAGAGATCACCTGTGTGTGTATGTGTATGTGTGTGTGTGTGTGTGTGTGAGAGAGAGAGAGACTGTGTGTTCATGTAATCCTCCATTAGCAGTTGCAGCGTGTTGTTGTGGTTGGCTGTGGTGAGGACTGGAGTTCATATTTCCTTGGCTCTCGCAGAGTTTGGCTGTAGTGAGTAGACATAAAGTAAAGCGCAGCGTGACTCACTAAACGTAATAAGGAGTAACTCAAAATGGAGAGATGCAGGGGCGGCACAGGAGGAGAAGAGAGAGGAGATGAGACGAGAGAAGGACCAGCAAAAAGATCTCTCAGGACCTCCCAAAAATCCTCTTCTGATTACCCTTCCCCCAACACACACACACACACACTGATGACCTCCTTAATTCAGTGGACCAAATCCTCTCCCTCCCTCTCCACAACTCACTCACAAGAGATGCCCCTAATGCTCCCGAATACACACACAAACATACACTAACACACACACACACACACACACACACACACACACACACACACACACACACACTACACTCCTCTCCCTTTCATGATAGACTCAGTCTGTCCACATTCCTGTGAGGTCAACAACAAGGGAATGAAGACACAAAGGCTGAGAAGTGAATAGACGGAGTGGAAGGCAGAGTAGAGGGACCAACCAAAGGACCTGAAGGGGGATTAGAAATAGAGTTTAGACTTGTAGGTAGTAGTGCCACGCCATCCATGGCTTTGTCTGTTAAACTCCTTCTTTCAACGTTTTTACTTTGGTGATGTGAAAGTGTTTTGCGAGGTAGTTGATATTGTTGATACTTGGTGAATTGTCGTAAGAAGAATTGAAATATTGTATGCCATAACAGACTGTATAGTGTGTAATACTGAAAAAAAATACATAACCAGACAAATACACAGGGGAGGTCCATGGCATTTGAGGGAAACATTGGGGAAATATATATTCTTTTGTTTGCTTATTTTGCTTTTCTAATACCACACTAATGTCATAACAACAGCTGTGTCAAGGATGCCAACTGATTCTAAAGGCACCCTAGCTAAGTCTGGCGAAGCCTGTCTGTCTGGTCTAAGAAATTGCTGCTCAACCACAAGTCTCGTGGAGATCTTTTCCCTCTGCCTGCTCAGAAGGACACTGAGCAAGCTTGGACAGGCATTCTGTCCACTCTCCAGTATCACACACGCACACACACACACACACACACACACACACACTGAAGAGGGCCAGAATCATCAAACATCAAACCCACTCCATTTCTTCACATCAGAGCGCTACATGCAAGAGGTCCATCATCACTGTTCCCGTGGTCTTCCAGGAGTCCAGCACCTTCCTCACAATGCCAGCGGTCTTTTCCAGACACTAAACACTGATGAGCTGGAATGTTAACTACTACAGTGCAATCACTACTCTTCTCAAGTGACGGTCAAATGTGAAAGGCACATGCATGCTCACTTACCTACACACACACACACACACACACACACACACACACACACACACACAATTAAATTGAACAGTTTTGGGGTATGTTACACTCCCAGCCAGTCTTTGCATACATTCACTTTAACTTGGGATCTAAGGCCAGCATATCACCTGAGCTCATTGCTTTGTTTGTAAATCTGTGCTTGAGAGGCTTTACATGGATCCTAATCTGAGTTCCAGTGTGCAATGTGAGATTATGAGGCTAATCCAGTAATCCAATTAAAGAAGCTAAAGAGCTTTGGCACTTTCTCTCTCTCACTGTGTCTAACTCTAATCTCTCCACCTCTCTGGTTCTTTATCCGTCTATCAAATCCACCTTTATTTCCAGCTGTTTCCATCCATCCATCTGTCCATCTTTCTGTCTGTTTATCTTTTGTGTCCATTCCCCAGATTTTGCATTCAAAAAGTCTCTTGCGCCATGAACTTCAGATCGTCCTGGTGGGAAGTGACTCACCTCAGTCCCAGCACTGTGGCTTCGGGCAGAGTAGTCCCCCTCTGTGGTGCTGAATGGGCTCACGGTGGACGATGTGGTGAAGATTTGTGTCTCCCGTCTGACATGCTGTCTGGCCGTGGCACAACGCTTCTGATTCCAAACCAAAGCTACAGCACCACTCCACAGCGCCCCCTCCTGAGTCTCACTGGAAGTCCTTCTGGCCCGATGACCACACTCTGACCTGTTGAACCCTTGAGGGAATACTGGCATAAAGAGTACGGAGAAGTTAGATGTATCGCTTTTGGCTTAAATCTAAACATACGTGCCCATGGGCTATGTGTATCACAGGATCAGAGGAATGCATGACTAACATAAACATGAGTGCGCACACACACACACACACACACACACACACACACACACACACACACACACTGAAACAGACAACAGACAAAACACATAAAAGAAATTAACCTTCATTTATGATCTCTCCCTTTCCTACTCTCTTTGACATAAACATTCACACAACCTGGACATGCCTGCTGAGGAAATTAAATTTAAATTGAATTTAAGGTCCTGTTTGTATGTTTTCTCCTGTTTACCACATTACTTACAGTCACGCAACTCTTTCTGCCAACAGCAATACACACAGCACATTCACACTATACACACATATCCAGAAAACAAAACACAACAAACATTTAACTAAACTGATACTGAATATTTTGTTGTACAAATCATCAGAAGTGTCATACTGTTTGTTCACAATTATCATACACACACACACACACACACACACACACACACACACTTATGAACAGCCACATCACAGGGAAATGGAGAGAGTATGATTCTGAAAAGAGGAGGATGGGAGCGCAGAGATGTTGAACGAGTGTTGAGGTTCACGACCCAGTGTGCGGTAGCAGGAGCGCCTCTAACTCGTCATGAGCCGCACTGTACTGTATGTTTTTGTAGCGCAGCAGTGCCAGAAGAAACAGAGTGCTCCTCTGCCAATGAGATGTGTGTGTTTCCGTGACAAAGGGAAACCCCCCTCACAGAAAACTCACAGTGTTTCTTGGTGTCCTGTAGGTCCCTGGCTCGAAAAAGAAGGGGAAGAGGAGGAGGAGGAGAGACACTGGGAATAACACGTAAGGAAGAATGTGTTTATTTTCCAGATCGGCCCCGGTGTTTGCACAGATCCACTCAGATAATAATGACAGGCACTGCCAAGAGTGGGATCAGGGATGTCTCCTACACACATACACACAAACGCACACACACACACACACACACACACATATGCAAACACACGGACAAACACCTAGATATCCAATCTCTCTTTCTCTCTCTCTCTTTCTCACACACATACTCAAAACATATTTTCTCTCTCTCACACACACACACAAACATACACACACACACACACACACACACACACATACTATTTCCCTCCCTCTCGCTCTCTCTCTGAATCTCTTTTTCCTTACAGGCATACACTAACCAGAAGGGGCAGACTGTAATCTAAGTTTTTCCATGTTTTCTATGCACTGTAAGAGGAAACAAGAAATCTATGCCTCTATCCTGTCTTATCTCTCCTCACACACACACACACACACACACCCACACACAGAGAGACATGATATTTATTCACGATCACACACACTCTCTGTTTCTCCTCAGAGTGCTCTTATCTTCTCTCTCCCAGTGTCTGGGCTTCCTCAGCAGAGGCGGAATGTGTCGGTAATGTCAGGGAATGTTGTGGAAGCGTAATGGAATATTGCAGATGTACTAACATTCTGATGGCATATGTGTGAAGATCGCAGAAGCTGTGCGAGATGGATCAGCTGAGACAGATATAAACAGGGATCAAGTGTCTGTGTGGTATAAATCAGTATGAGAGTCAGAGGGAGTGAGAGAGACGATAAAAGAATGATACTTGGTCTTGTAAATGCATTCCTTTTGTATGCATCTAGGCAGCACTTTAGGCTACTTCTCTGGAGACGTATGGATCCGTTGCAGGTTGGTTCTAATGCATAGATCTGCTGCACGATGAGCTCAAAGAGCCACATAACACCAGTAAGGGTGCAACCACAACAGAATAGAGGACAAGAGGGGATTAAGTAGCACTGCGTTTGTTGCACAGCTGAAAAAGATTTACAGCAAACACCTCCTGCCTCTTAACTGATTGACTTTGTGAGCAACAGTCAACTCGTTGAAGGACAAATAAACGGAGAGGTGCAGACACCCAGTTCCAGCATGAAGTGTGCTGCCAAACTCTAATATGGCTGATATGAATTCTGCAGGGCTAGGACTCAAATTGTTACTCTCTTGGCTATGCAGCAGTGCCATATTTGTACCCTTGTTTAATACAAGGACAAGACAAATGACATTTTGGTCCGTAGGCTATTTTGTATATTTAGCATATTCTTTATCTTCTACAGTCCTTATTGCTTAGTTGTGTTTTTATATTATATACTTTTAATTACTTTTTCTGCTGTTATTGAATGTGTGTGTGTGTTGTCTGTATGCTACTGTGACCTTGAATTTCCCCTAGGGATCAATAAAGTATATCTATCTATCTATCTATCTACTGCCAAAGAATGCTAATTGGGACAAACCGCGCACAACCTTAAATGTCAGAGCCACCCAAATCAGGTATGGCTGAGTCTTCCATCCAGACACTGATGTATTGCGAGGTACCTCATTTTCCACAGGATCTCTCTCCCTCTGACAATGTTTTTGTCCATTCAATTTTGTTCTGTGAAAAAGTCACTAAGAAAAAGGGTACTGTCATATGAATATGAACCATGACTATGAATGGGACTCTCTTGTCACTTAGAAATAGAACAGCCTGTTTTACCCAATAGACCGCCTGAAAAAACAAAGTGAGTCAGCTTAACTCTCCTGTCTTCCTCCTGGCAAGGAACACTCTGGGAATCTTCTATTCAACTGCAGAAAATGTTTGCATCTGTGGATGCTTAAGGAAAATCAAATTCACTGCATCAACTGAAGGAACTTCATCTACCACATGATGAAATACCTCTATGTACCACATGATGAAATACCTCTATGTACCAACTGAAATTGAATGCTGATTCCCTGTTGTGGTGATGCTATGTGCTGATTGATCTGTGTGCGGTGCCTATCTGTATCTCAGGTGGGGTGAGGTCATAGAATGTTCCTCTCCTGATAGAGGTTAACCCCTCATCCACCCAGTTGTGCTGTTTACAGAGAATGTTGACTTTACCGTAAGTCATGTGAAACTACATGAAGGTACAATCTAACTACTTTATAGGATCCTAGAGGAGTGTTTATCTCTTCTCAACCATTCTAATCTCTACACACAAATTCTCCCGGTCACAAACACATCCCTTTCTCTAAACACACCGGTGTGTCTGTCTGCAGCTGTCAATCAGGAGTCCAGGGCCGGCTCTGCCCTTAGGTGCCCAGTGATCAGCATGTTAGCAGTCAACGTTTCCCTGCATGCTGCAGTCTGCTGATCTGATAAGCGCCACTCGATGGGGGAGGACATGTTTGATACTGCCAGGGGCCAACGTGAGGTCTGATAATGCACTCACAATCAGAGCCCATCTCTGGTATGTTTACCTGATGAGGTTGCTCAAGAGGGAGTTCTGCTGCCCTGACAAAGCCTCAGCTTTGTTTATACAGCAAACGGTGTGGTGTGTGTATGTACATGAGAGGGCTGGTTAGAATGTGGGGTTGTTTTCCTCAGAAACTGCTGTAGATCTTCCCTTCTTCACCCTGCTAGCATGTAAGACGCACCTACGGGTTGTAGAACTCATGGGTTTGTACCACTTAGATGATGACCCATGGTTTTGTCTGGTTGGTGTCAATCAAGAAAAAAAAAACTGGTCACTCATGGTTTGTGTCAGACCTTTCCGAAATGTTTACAGTAGTTTCTTTGTGAGCATGTATTAGGAGGTTTGTTGTCACAACTCATGATCATCCCCTTGTGAGTGTTTGGTGTTTGCCCTTTGGAGTAAACAAAAGCCCTAAACCTCAGCACTGAGCCTAGTGCACTGTATAGGACATGCTGTGCTCGAAGGTGTTTTAAGCCCCCACCGTGGACTTCAAGGCACCTAACCCTAACCCTTACCCTTGCCTAACCCTAGTGCCTTCCATGCAGCGCTGTCTGGAAGCATGGGCGGATTATGAGGGCTGGGCCCAGATGTATTAAGGGCCCCCCACTTATTGTCGTATATGTGGGAGGGGGGGGGATCATTTTGATGTGATTTCCTGTATTCTGGTACATTTTGGGGATGGTCAATACTAAATTAAATCAGATTCATAGCCTACATCCTGATTTGTTGATATTGAGGCAATGATTCCATGCAAAGGCTTGGGCTTCAGGGCCCCCTGACCCCTTGGGCCCGGTAGGCCCGTGCAGTAATCCATCCCTGCCTGGAAGACGACGCTGGGGGCTTAAAACACCAAACACCACATGGCCGTGCCCTGAATTATTGGCACCCTTGGTAAAGTTGACTAAAAAAAGGTAAAACTGATCCTTTGGTGATTTGTTGTAATCTCACAATGAAAATAATGAGGAAAAATCATTTTCAAAAACACATTGCCCACAATTATGGGCACCCCTAGTAATCTTATATTACAAAATGTAATAGAAGCATTTTTCCATTTATATTCAACTTATTTAAGTTAATCAGAGTGTCTGAACTTTCAACAGTTAGTATGCCTTTCTTTTTCACTAAGCTATGAAAATAAAGTGCACAGGTTAAATCCCCTAGTCATTTTCAAACATGGGAAAGACAAGAGAATACACCAGATTTAAATAAAAAGAAAGCGTGATGACATTTGTAAGTCAGGGAATATCTATAATGACTAGGTACTTGAAAATGCCACTATTTAGTGAAAACAATAATTAAAAGGTTTTAATCAACTGGAAATATGACAAACATGCTTGTACAGTACAAAGATCCATGGTTATTTTGCCCCCACACACAGTGAGGAGGATGGTAAGAGAGGCAAACAATTCCATAAGAACCACTGTTGGAGAGTTACAGAAAAGTATCAGAACATTTTCAGAAAGTATCATCTTGGGGTCACCACGTCTCCAAACAAATCTGCAAAAGTGACCTAAGCTCTAATTGATTATTTAGATGGCATGCCAGGTAAATAGCCTGGGTGTTCCCATGCTGCCTTGCGCGCGATTTGATTCACGCTGCTAAGGCAGACTGGAGACCATGGAGCAAATTCTCGCCTGAGATAGGGAACCAATCACAGAACAGGGGGGAAAGCAAGACGATGATGAGCTATGCACAGACGCATTTGATAGACATCCGTGGCACCCAATAAACGGATCTGGGCATTTTTTTCAAATACGAGAAAATTAACGTTTGGTTCCCAGACCACGTCTCATTGAGAAGTGGTGGCGCTAGCCAGGCTACCAGGTAAAAGCCTTTCCTGTTATTTAATTACAGATGTAAATGCCAGGAGTTACTGAATGCTACAGTGACTTAGCCTGAAATTGTGGTCTTTGGCAAGGAACACTCTGGGAACCATTTTTAAGTTGCATCATATCATGAACTCTAAGAAAAACCTCAACATCTTAAATGAAAAGCTGTCAATCTCTGCCAAGACACTAAAAGTAGGTCATGATTGGATCGTTCATCAGGTCAATCCACCAAAATATGTCCAGATGAAAACAAAAATGGTTTACTGAAAACAAAACCAAGCTTCTGCCATTGCCGTACCAGTACCCTGATCTAAACTCAACAGCAAAACAGCAGGGTGGGTCAAAGAGGAGAATGCACAAGTGAGGATCTAGGAATCTGGACGATCTGTAGAGATTTTGTAAAGAGGAATATTATGAGCCGTTTTATTGGGAAAGGGAGGCTTAACAAAATATTACATGCAGAGGTTCTAATAATTGTGGCTGATGTGTTTTTGTTAAAAAAAATATATATTTCTTTATGAGGTATTTTTGTTTCTCAGAATAAATTTGCTTCCTTTCAAGGTTGGATTTTTCCACATTGTTTTCATTGTGAGATGACAATAAATCACAAAAAACAACTTTACCAGAGTTACCAATAATTCTGGAGGGCATTGTACCCATGGAGTGGGGATGTGGCACTCGGCAAAGGGTGAGGATCTAGTCAGGTTAGATCTAGTCATGCCTCATCATCATAGCGACAGAGCTCTGAGAAAGCCTTGTGTATAGGAGTGTATGAGTGTGCCATGATGTCCATAGCAAGAATGAAGACATGAGAATGAAGTCTCCTCATCTTTTTTTAATGGTGGATACATTAACATCCTGCAATAGTATTTCAGATCACACATAGTATAGCTGCTTCACCATCGCTCACATACACACACATACACACTCACCCTCTCCCACTGTCTCTCTCTCTTTCACACACACACAGGCAGTGACATCAGGACCTTGATTTTCTACACCACTCAGGAGATATTCCATATTTACAAGAAAAAATATTTTCCCTTCTTACTGTTCAACAATAGAACATCTTACAGCATCTTACTATGAAAATAGGTTACAAATGTATACCAAAACAAAAATGTGCAATCACTGTCAATAGCCTCCAAAATCTTGTCTCGTACCATTACAGGGCTACTACATCTACCAATGACTGTTCAGGAACAGCGTGTCAGAGGATGACTGACAGTACTTCCTAGAGGGGCGGGGTTAGGCAACGGGGAGGAGTCTAACAGCTGCAGTGGGATGAGACATCACTGGCAGAATCCGATTTGGGGGTGGACCTGGCCTTTGGGCAGGGGCATGGTTGTTCTTCCGTCACTGGCCACTCAATGGGACATCCTAGAGAAAAAGACATGGCGACAGCCAATCAGTGCACAGAGCTGGGGAGAACAGGAAGGACCGTGAAGCTGTAGGACCAATCAGCATGCAGGATAGTGGAACTGCACAACAGGCTTTTACAGCATGCAGACAGCACAAATGCCCTAACACACACACACACACGCACGCACGCACGCACGCACACACGCAAGCAAGTGCGCACACTCACACGTGTTTTCACACACAAGTGAACACACACAGAATGACGTGGTAAACAGGCATGATAAACTGGAAATTAAACCTTCCAGTCAAGAGCATGCTTATCCTGTCCACAGACACACTCACTGACCTTCTACTGACTGGCCACTGTGGCCGTAATAGTGTGTCTGATATCGACCAACAAAGACAAAGAGAGAGAGAAAGAGGGGAAGGGAGAGAGAGAGAGAGGGAGGAAGGGAGAGATTACGATCTGAACAGGTATCTCTATCAAGCACAACCCAGCAGCGTCCAATCTAAGTGTGGGCCTGAGAGTGTTTGAGCGCTTATCAGTGGATGTGCTATCAATTTAATCAAGTGTTTGGTTACTCACCTCTAAGTTGCCTCGAGCTTTTTTCAGGATGCCATGGGTGACAGACACTGCAGGGGGAATAGGAATGAATAATGCATATGAGGGCAAGTGTGTGTGTGTGTGTGTGTGTGTGTGAGAGAGAGAGAGAATGTGTGTGTGTGAGAGAGAGAGAGAATGTGTGTGTGTCTCCCAGTGTATGTGTATAAGTATATATACGTATATAAGTATATATACTTTTTTGATCCTGTGAGGGAAATTTGGTCTCTGCATTTAACCCAATCGGTGAATTAGTGAAACACAAACAGCACACAGTGAACACACAGTGAGGTGAAGCACACACTAATCCCGGCGCAGTGAGCTGCCTGCTACAATGGCGGCGCTCGGGGAGCAGTGAAGGGTTAGGTGCCTTGCTCAAGGGCACTTCAGCCGCGGCCCACTGGTCGGGGCTCGAACCGGCAACCCTCCGGTTACAAGTCCAGAGTGCTAACCAGTAGCCACGGCAACCCTCCGGTTACAAGTCCAGAGTGCTAACCAGTAGCCACGGCAACCCTCCGGTTACAAGTCCAGAGTGCTAACCAGTAGCCACGGCAACCCTCCGGTTACAAGTCCAGAGTGCTAACCAGTAGCCACGGCAACCCTCCGGTTACAAGTCCAGAGTGCTGACCAGTGGGCCACGGCTGCCCCTCTCTGTGTTTGTCTCTCTGCATACGAGTGTGTTTGTACAAGTTGTAGCGATCAATCATCATTATGACTGCAGGTGTGTGAGTCGTGACTGTGTGTTTGTCTTGTGCTATCCTGTAATGAGTTGATTGGATGTTTGTCTGGGTGTATATACTGTATGAGTGATTGCATGAGTGCATAGGTAGAGTGTGAGAGTACAGCTTACACTCGTCTGCGCCTTTCCACTCCGTAATTGAGCTGGCTGGTGGAATGTGTGTGTGTGTGTGTGTGTGTGTAAGGTTGTTTTCCCCTTACGCTGGTCTATGATGAGGCGCTCCATGCCCTCTTTGAGCTGGTTGGTGGAGTGCAGGCGCTTGACGGCTCCACTGAGCACACACTCCTGCTGCTGCAGCCTGCTCTTCAGACGGGAGATCTCAGTCCTCATCATCTCATCCTGAGAGGAGAGAAGAGAGAGGAGAGGAGAAGGGAATGATGGAGTCAACTCTTTCTTTAGCTTTTATAAACATTCTGCAACTAACAGCGTCCATGTCTTAAGATGTTACCTATCAAATCAGCTGTGCTAATAAGTGACTTAAGTGTGTGTGTGTGTGTGTGTGTGTGCTGACCTGTGGTCTGAGTGCATCTGCCGGTAGGCTGACCCTCCAGAAGAGCTTGAGGAGTCTGCTGGCCTCCTCCAGTACCTGATGCATGCTGTTGACGCTGGTTGACAGGTTCTTACACTGGGCCTGGGGAGACAGACAGATGAACAGGAACATTCAACCACTGAGACGAGCTACAGCTCTACACTGACCACACACAATATCCAGAAAAGGCTTTTGATGTTCAGCTTGGACACGCATCAACAGTAATTAATTAATGTGCTTCAACATACAGAGGTATGTTTGTTTGCCTGTGAATGTCTGTCTGACCTGTTGTGTGTGTGTTTGCTGTACTGCAGTCCAAGTGTCCATAAATGCTTGTGTGTGCATGTGTGTGTGTTTACCGTGTTGCAGTCGCGTGTGTGCTTGTCCATGTGCTGAGTGTAGGTGATGGCCTGAGTGAGGTGTGTGTGCAGGGCGCTGTAGTCCTCGCTGAGGCCAAGCACATGCTGACCGCCCCGTGCCTCAAACACACGCACCCCCGGCACCAGGCGAGATGGAGGGGGCGAGCCACTGCCCACTGAGCTGCCGCTGTCTGAAACACACGCCAGCAACACACAATTTTAGGTACTGGTGTGTGTGTGTGTGTATATTATATATATATATATATATATATATATATATATATATATATATATATATATATATATATATATATATATATATATAGATGGGAATCAAAACATTTTGGGTTCATCACAAAATATGTATTTTACAATTGCATACATTGCACATTACATAAAAAAACACACACACACAAATCCCTGCAGCAGTAACTTACCTTGTCCAGTGTTGGCGTCAGGGTGTGATGACAGATTGAGCTGCTCGGATCTTCCACACTCATCTGAAGAGTCACAGACACACATACACACACACACACACACACACACACACAGAACCATGCACAACATTACACACAGTCACAGTTAAAAAATGCCAGAACTTTATCATCCATCATGATTTATAGACATTTGCGGCAAGCTTGTGGATGTTGAACATGTGCATTACATCGCCAGCAGAGGGAGCTGTGGCTTTTCAGCACACCACAAGTTCCACATAAAGTACATTTTTCATTAAAATAGTGAGGATAATGTCATTTAAACATGGAAGAAGCTACAACCAGTTCATGCAGATGAGCGACACTGCCGATGTCATAGATGTAGAGTATGTGTGGTTATCTAAAGGCGTGAGTGTGTAAGTGGTTGATGTGGGTGATTGTGTGTGTGTGTGTGTGTGTGTGTGTGTGTGTGTGTGTGTGTGTGTGTGTGTGTGTGTGTACCTGATGGCAGTAGGTAGTTGATGTTGATAGTGTGGTTCCGGATGCTTCTCTCCAATTGTTCTCTGAGATGCCTCACC
This sequence comes from Alosa sapidissima, assembly GCF_018492685.1. Classification (NCBI taxonomy): domain Eukaryota; kingdom Metazoa; phylum Chordata; class Actinopteri; order Clupeiformes; family Clupeidae; genus Alosa; species Alosa sapidissima. The sequence goes on along the minus strand of NC_055969.1, from coordinate 4,344,241 downwards.
TCTGCTAGGAGAGCAGTCAGATCTACACCAGAGGGCTGTTCATCTCCTTCTACACACACACACACACACACTCCTCCTCAGTAAGTTTATAACACTTAATTCCACCAACCTTCGCCCACCCAGCTCTACTTGAGAGTTTTAAGATAAAATGTGCAGTGGTGATAAAACCTCAAGTAACTACCGGTAAATACATTCCAAACCTCCGAGCTGGCTGTATCTGCCTATGCTTGTGGACGTCTTGATCCCCTTGTTGCAGTGTGTGCAGTCATGTGAAAATGACTTAGTATTAGTGTGTGTGTGTGTGTGTGTGTGTGTGTGTGTGTGTGTGTGTGTGTGTGTGTATACCTGTGTTCCTGATGTGCTCCTGTAGTTTCAGTTCCACCCGTAGAGACTTGAGGAGATGCTGACTGTCCGAAAGCTGCTGCTTCTGCTGTTTCACCTCACACTGCAGTCTGCACACACACACAGGTTTAGTTTGCATACATCTACTTAAGTCCCTATACTCTGAGCTCATATTGAAAACCGAGACCATCATTAACCAATTAGAGCTCCTCATCATTACAAGCTCACTACAGCACCATTAGGACACGGACCGTTACTGACACCCGACACTGACACACGCGCATGAAATACATCATCCAACGCCCGCCGGGTAACACAAGAGTATAATGACCAGCATGACAGAGACAGACTGGAGCCATGTTCAAAGGATGTGTAAACTCTTGAATTATGTGAGTGATATATATGTGTGTGTGTGTGTGTGTGTGTGTTACCTGTGCAGACTCTCCTGCAGGCGTGTGTGTTCTCTGCGGCTACGCTCCAGCTTGGCTGTTCTCCTGGCCAGAGTCTCACGCAGACGCTCATTTTCCTTCTGCTTATCTGTACATTAAGACCAGGAGATTAGCTGAGGATTGGTGTGACTGCTCATATCAACACAGTTCTGCTGTGTGTGTGTGTGTGTGTGTGTGTGTGTGTGTGTGTGTGTGTGTGTGTGTTTGTGTATGAGTACCTCTGCTGCCCTGGTTGAGCTGCTCTCTGAGCGTGTGGTTGTGAGCCCACAGCTTGCGGACCTCGTTGGCCAGCTGACCCTGGTCCTCCAGCCCAGCGATGAAGATGTTTGTGCCTGCTGGGATACACAAGCAAGGACAACATGAGTCTGGATAGCAGAATATGCTGCTATACACACTAGACACGTGTGTTTGTGTGTGTGTATATATGTACTGTATGTATGTGTGTGTATGTGTGTGTGTATGTACCTGGGTCTCTCTGGGCCTCCTGCAGCCTCCTCTCCAGCTGCTCCCGGAGTCTCTCGTTGGTGCGGATGGTCTCCTCCAGCCGCTGGCGCAGAGCTCGGATCTCCTGCAGGTGCTCAGCCAGCAGATCTACCAGAGAGAGAGAGAGAGAGAGAGAGAGAGAGAGAGAGAGAGAGAGAGAGAGAGAGAGAGAGAGAGAGAGAGAGAGAGAGAGAGAGAGAGAGAGAGAGAGAGAGAGAGAGAGAGAGAGAGAGAGAGAGGTTCCCTTTACACACGTCTCCCAGCACTCCTATAAGCTGTACGCTACAATGCGTACAGCTACAATGTTCTTGTGTTTTGTGCAATGGCACATTTTGGTTACTATTGAGAAATGCATATGGATAATACTCAAAACTGAAAATCAATCAACCTCACCCACAGTCACTGCAGCACATTATCTGTTATTAAGCCATACATAGCATAGTGAAAGAGCTACTAGTTCCACAGAAAAAGACTGCCACAATGCTTTCCTACTAGCAGGAGTTCAAGTAGATCATACAGAGGGGAACCTATCCACTTAAATATTCATATCCATAAAATTGACCATGATTACTTTAAGGCAGTTACCATTCTTCCTACTACCTAACACAGAACGCTGACCATTTAACCCCCTCACTCACACACACACACACACACACACACACGGGTACCTGAATTAATGGTCCTGTTGGCTGTGTCCTGCTGTGTGCCCATCTCTGTCTGTGGTGCTGTCCGCTCCCGCGCGGGCGTGTGTGTGTCTGTGTGTGTGTGTGTCTGTGTGTGTGTCTGTGCGTGGTCGAGGAGGGAGCGGTGCAGGTCCAGCTCGCTGCGCAGCGTGGTGTTGAGCTGCTCGCTGGACTGCAGCTGCTCCTGCAGACGTCCGTTCTCCCGGCGCAGGGCGCGCACGCTGCCCTCGTCCGTCTCCACGGAAACCAAGCCCTCGCTGGCCGTCGCCACCCCGTTGGTCAGCTTCAGGCCTGTGACATAGACACACACGTAACAGAGGAAATTAAAACACCACCACCACCAACACACTGACACACAAAAATCACTTACACATACATAAATCCTCAGCAACACACATTCTCAATCTCTTACAAAGACTCCTCTTAAACTTGCCTAGCCAATACCATAAATATGTATACGCACATATACATACCTTTACCTTTCTCCCTGGACTTTTTGAGGGCTTTTTTCCATCTGCTGTGGAAGTTTCCATCCTGCCTCTCCCCTCCCTGACCCGCCTCAACCACCACCTCCGACATGCTAATCACAGATGCTAACGCTAGCACTCAACTCCTTGAAGCAGAGCTGATATGAGAACTAAGCTAATCTCTCACTGTACACGTATGTCACGAGCAACAACCCAATCCCTCTTCTGCCTGCGCAGCTACCGGATCACTACGGCCCACCCGGCTAACGCTGCAGTTGCTATTCCATTACAGAGCCAATTTTCCATCACTCTAACAGTAACTTTAAATAGATCACACAAACCATCAAAAGCCTTTGGTCTAATCCATCACCTTAACTGTCTGCTTATGAGAGATCATCAAAGCTAAACGCTGAGCGAGAGTGTTTAGGCTAGCATTTGGCTAGTGGTCTAGCCTGCTGATTCTAAAGTCCGGCGAAGCCTGTCTGTCTGGTCTAAGAAATTGCTGCTCAACCACAAGTCTCGTGGAGATCTTTTCCCTCTGCCTGCTCAGGACACTGAGCAAGCTTGGACAGGCATTCTGTCCACTCTTCAGTATCACACACACACACACACACACACACACACACACACACCAAGTGTCGGGATTAAATCGGATAGGCCTGGTGAATAATGTATCTGTGAGGGCCAGTAATGAGATACTGGTTTAATCTCCACACACACACACACACACACACACACACACACACACACACACACACACACACACACACACACACACACACACTTAAGTCAAGTATAGACAGGATTACGAGTCAAAATAAGTGCCATTAAAGACAGTGGGGTATTGATTCAAGCAATCTTTAAAGGGAAAAATATCCATATTTAATTAGAGAATGGAAAACACAAGCACAATGAAACACACACACACACACACACACTTGCACGTGCGCACCGCACTCTTACCCTGAACTGACCCCATTCAGAGACTAAGTAGTTCATTTACAGCTTCTCATCACAGGCACACACACACACACAAACAAACAGAAACAAGGACACACACACACACACACACACACACACACACACACACACACACACACACACACACACACACACACACACACACATCACTCATGCCTCCCAGCTAGCGGCCTCCAAAAAGGGATCAGATCACTGATGCCCCATACCCCCATATCACACTCCATTCAACACAGACAAGGACCTCACACGTGCAAACAAAGAGCAAAGAGCCCCATTCAAAACTTTTATCTATTTACATTTTAAACATATCCATTTCCATGTGGCAAAGTAGACAAGTACAGAAAAGGTGCTTTCCTTAACGTAATACAGCAGAGTATGTTATAGCTGTGTGTGTGTGCTCCTACCTGTGGCTCGGGGGCCAGTAGGGGGGCTGTTGTGATACGATGCCGTACTGTTGTCATTGGAGACGGAACCCTGGTGACTGCTGGGAGATTTGACGCCGAGCTGTTCCTGCAGGGAACGGATGAGCCGAGACTTCTGCTGCAGCTCCGAGCACACACTAGAGAGAAAGAGACAGAGAGAGAGAGAGAGAGAGAAAGAGAGAGAAAGGTCAAAATCATGTAAGTCACTGTTTACACACCAAATTTTCAAGTATGGTCCAGTCTACATGTCCTCATTGTCCGAGGTTGTGGTTGAGACATTTTCATCCAAACGTTTCTCACAGCACACAAAGGCATTACAATGAAAGTTATCACAATGGAGAAAGTAAGATCGAGGAGGAAGTCAAGACAAATCAAAGTCGTCACAGGCACAACCAATACAGGTGAGAGGACAATTCTCTATGGCCTTTGTTCATTTTTCCATCTTTGAAGTCACACCACACGAAACACCACAACATACACCTGCTTGACCAGGAAGGCTGATCTAGAACATTCTAACAGACTAAAAGAATGAATGAGAATCTCAGAAGAAATAGAGACAGCGTCAACACAAGGAGAGGGGAAACACACTGCACTGCAGATTCACACACTCTCACTACACACACACACTCACAGATCCAGCTGAAGCTGTGTGTTTTCTGCCAGACTCTGGTTCTGCTGGCTGAGGTAGGCCAGCTGCTGTAGATGCTGCTCTCTGTCGCCCTCCAGCTGAGAGCGCAGGTACTGCATCTCCTCAAGAAGCGCAGCTACACTCTCACATTCACACTCGCTGCACAGGCCACCGCACAAGCAACCATGACCTGAGCTCAGTTACAACACTCATACCCCTGAGGCCATCCTTAAAAATATTCTTGTTTGCAGTAACAGCCAAAAAAAAATAAAAATGGGTCGGTAGGTAGGTCAATATTTTTTTTTTCAAGATTCAAAGTAAAAAAAAAAGTACAATTTTGGTCATGGTGATTACGTAGGTATGAATTTAAACAAATGTGCATATTGTGACGTAACTGACTGAGTCCTCAACCCGTGCCTTCAGGCGCATCACTGCAAACCTCAATCTGATGCAGGTTATGTAGACCAGCCTTTCTCAAACTTCTTTGACCTGAGGCCCAGTCATGGCAGACTTTGGGGTCATAGGGCTCATCTACACGTACTCAACCCCACTCCCTCCAAATCAAATTGTCATCATCATTATCACAATCATTATTATGCCTAGATTGTTATACATGCACTTTCACTTAAATATTTTGTGACATGCACATCAGAGGACTGCTTTAGTAATGTAAGATATAATTAGTTTCATTACTTTTGCATGGTTGCATGATGCTTGCATAAG
>NC_055969.1:4284063-4334063 GCF_018492685.1 Alosa sapidissima | reverse complement strand
TGCAGCAGCAGCAGCAGGTTGTGGTGCAGGTCCTGAGGGGCCTGGCCAGGATGCGGTTTGGACTTCACCGGGATCTGCTTGCTCTGATGGGCCGGGCTGGACTGGGCCCTGGATTTGGTCGGACTCTGCTGGTTCTTGGAGGCCGAGCCGGAATGAGGTCTGGACTTTGAGGGACTCTGCTGGGCGTGCGGGACCGGGCTGTGTTCGGATCCAATTTCTGACGGCATCTGGGGGAGAGATCCCTCCGGCGGTGGAGTGATCAGTATCAGCGCAGGGTTCGTCTGGACCTTGGGCGTGGACGTGTGGCTGGGAGCCAGTCTGTCCAATCTGCTCTTCTGATGCAGCACGTGCAGGAGGCGGTTCATTTGCTGTGCAAGGGTGGCATTAGGGGAGGCAGCCGAGTGGTCAGAGGCACGATGGGGGTCAGAAAGGTCACTTGGGTCAGCGCTAGAGCAGCAGGCGACGAGAGCGTCCACTGCCCCCTCCGCAGCACGCACACACTCGCGCAAACACTCCTCTCTCTGCGCGTTGCCACGCAGGTCTGCCATTTTGGGAAGGACTCTGCGGCTCTTCCCGCTCTGCAATCCTTCCACTTCTATTGGACTACAGCTGCTGTTGTTGTTGTTGTTACCCCCCTGGCCTGTAGAGGCACTGGACGAATCAGGACTGAGTGAGGGACTCGCAGCAGCCATGCTAACTTCGTTAGCACTGCTACCGGGTTTGGTTTTAGCAGGGCTTCTGTGCTTGTTGTCAGTTGCTTTAGCATTGTTAGCATCAGTGCTAGGAGTGGCATCTACAGCAGTGGGGCCATGGTCGCCTTTAGCGTTAGCGTAGGCCTTTAGCTGGGCCTCGGCAGCCCTGAGGCGCTCCTGCAGCTCGGCGTTGAGCCGGCTCTGCTCCCACAGTGCTTCCTGGATGGCGTCCGCCTGCCGCTGTACTTGCTCGGGGTCCCGAAGCGCCTGCACCTCCTCCTGGAGCTCCTCCAGCCGGGCTAGCAGCTCGGGGGCGTGAGAGTGGGCCGCCTCCGACTCGCTCTGGGTCAGGGCGGTGATGGCCTCCTCGACTCTCCGCACGCACTCCTGCAGCCTGGAACTCAGGCCCAGAGGCTCTGGCTCCTGGCTCTGAGGCCGGCCGCCAGGGGCCACGCCAGTCTGCGCGTCCAGGCTGCAGGCCGTTAGGTAGGCGATGGTGGACTCGGCCGCCTTCAGCGCCTGGAGGTACTCGCGCATGAGCCGGTCCTTCTCTTGAAGCTCCGCCTGCAGCCTCTCCCACTGCTCCGCCTTCCTCTGCAGAAGCCCCTCTTTCTCCTGGCACTCCTGCTGAAGAAGCTCCAGCTGGGTCTCCAGCTCCAGACTCAACACCAGCCCTCCGTCCAGGCCCAGGTTCTGGGCAGAGTGCGCCGGGCTGCGGCTGGAACTTGCGGTCCCCGGGCTGCTTTGCTGGGAAGATCTAGGGGATGCTGGCTGATCCTCAGCCCCCAGAAGCCTCCTCTGCGCTGGGTAGGGCGCCCACGACTCTGGGCCCCCGTCACACACTGGGTGGTCCACTCCCGGTCTCTCAGCCTGTCTGCTGGAGCGGGCCAACACAGGCAGCCTCGACTTCACGTAAGCCTAGGAGATAAACAATACCGTTACCAATCAGACCAATCACAGATGAATGTCTAGGTTATGTCTCTGTCAAAAGACCAATGAGATTGACTCTTACTGTGTGTTTGGCCATGAGGTTGACCGTCTTCCTGTTGGGGGAGCTGGACTTGGAGGAGGCGCTCTCATCATCTCGACTCTCCGTCCCCCTCTCCCCTGCTCCTCTCTCTCTTCTCTCCTTTCGTCTCTCCCGCTCTCTCCGCGTCGTCTCCCCCTGGCCTCCCTCGCTCTCCTCAGCCCTCCTCTCTCTCTCCTGCCTCTCCTTCTCCTCGATCTCCTGCAGCAGTTTGCCCTCCAGGCTGCGCGCCCTCCGGCTCGAGGCCTCGTTCTCCTCCCTCAGTCTCTCCATCTCGCGGGCCATGCTGACGATCAGCTCCGGGTCGAACCCGGCGCCGGCACCATCGGACTGCGCCGTGCTGCGCTGCAGCTGCTCCTTCAGCTGGCGGATGACCTGCCGGTGACCCCGCGCCTCCGACCTCAGGCGCTGGATGGTGTGGCGGAGGTCAACGCCAATGCCGGGCCCGTCACTGTCACAGGAAGTGTCGGCGCTCTCCTTACTCTCTCTGGACCGCTGCTCCTTCTGACTCGATCTGTACACACACACACACACACACACACAGAGACACACACACACACACACAGAGACACACACACAAACTGCGTCAATGACATAAAAAACAAAAACAAACGTTCAACACTTTGTATGTGCAGGAACAGATGTGTATAGTATGTGTTCCCATGAAAGTATCAAATCTCTATGGCACATTTCAGTACCGCCAAAGAACAGCAAGCCAGAATTTCAGAAAGCAAGAATTTCTCTGAAATGTAAATTATAGGGACCAAAACTATTCATGCATGATCAGGATGTGGACAGTCTTCACCTGTGAACCTCAGGAAATTGTTCAATGATATTTACTGAGTAAATCCAACTCTTGACAGTGAGTGGATTGTATTGGTGGGCTGGTGTACTTTTGCATGCTTGTGATGTGTTATTGCAGTGATGAGTGTCTGACCTGACGGGTGAGGTTGTCTGGGACCTGTGGTCAGACGACTGGTCGCTCAGCAGCACCTCATGCTGTATGCTGAGGTGCACTGCGGACAGACCAGCCAATGACACGCTCTCACTGCTGCCTCCAACAGGTGACCGAGCAACACCGCCCACCTGACACACACACACACACACAAACACACACACACACACACACACACACACACAGATCATTGCAGATGTGTCCCTGTGCATGCTCCTGTAAGTATGAAGCTCAGTTTAGCCGTGTGTGTCTCCCACCTGTGTGTGTATGCTCCTGCGCCTCTCTGGGCTATCCCGCTCTGCTATCTCTGCTTGCTGTAGCAATGGGATGGATGGTGATACACACACACACATGACTTCAGAACGTAAAATGCAATGAGGAAAAAAGAATACTCTCCCCACACGCAGCCACACACAAACGCATATGCAAACACGCATATGCTCTCTTCCACAAGCACACGCTGACACCCACACACAGGCCCGGCATGACAGAACAGAAGATACCACAGCGACTGCAGGGTGATCATGGGTAAGAAAAAACCGGCGTATGGGACAGAGAGAGGAGAAAACAGCAAGGTTAGGCGGGATGGAGAAACAGACACACATTTAAAGAACATGCTCTCTACAGCAAATACAGGCATGTTAATTGGTACTAGAGATCTTCTACACATAGGAAGGAGCTGGAAGAGAAATAATTGACCTAGAAAGAGGAAAAGAAAGAGGGCGGGAGAGAGAGAGAGAGAGAGAGAGAACCTAGGGATAGTGAAAGTAACAAAGAAGGAGGTAGAGTACTATGCTATACATGCATAGAGGATCTACGTCAACTAGTAGGAGTGATTTGGATTTTCCACTAGACACAGAGACGCAGACGTACACAAACGCGCTTAGAGATTAACAGGATCAGAGATTAAGCCAGCGTTAGTGTTAATAGTCACCTGGCTGTGAGGTTGACGCTCTGGGGTAACGGCCACCTTTTTCTGCAGTTCAGCGTTCAAGGCCTGCAACTCAGCCACCTGAGAGAGAGAGAGAGAGAGAGAGAGAGAGAGAGAGAGAGAGAGAGAGAGAGAGAGAGAGAGAGAGAGAGAGAAAGAATGAAAAAGCAATAGAAAGAGAGGGCCAATTGAAAGATGGAGAGAATGCTTATCCAAATCAGATCACCTTTCCAGTCTTAAACACACACACACACACCAATGTGGATCTAGGGTCTAAACAACATTACCCACAAGCCACAGCGGTGCTCATGAAGGGGGCGGTGAAGTTGGGAGCTCAGAGGGGCTGCACCTGGGACCCAGCTGCCTCTCGACCCCTTCAGGTTTGGCATGTTTTAATCGATTCCGTTTTTAAAACCGAACGTGTTTTTACTTTGTGGCCTCGTATAAAGATTCTTCCTTTTATGGAGCGGGGAATCATGGAGGTTCTTCTTAGATCGGCATTCACTTGTTTGATTAAAACCGGCTGCCAAACTGACCTACTTACTACAGAATAACAAAGGGCTTTTCGAACTCCTATTGACTAGAGACAGCTGGCAAACATTTGAAATAACTGGAAGCTGAACCCAAGCCAGGTCATCACTATTAGCTTGTTAGCTAGTCCTGGCGTGCTTTCTTTAATCATTCGGTTAAACCACTGAGGTGTTCAATGGTTTGGCATTATGTTAAGTATTAAACAATTAACTGCAAATGCATGGCCAATGTGGAAAACAGGACTTTCAGAACATGGCTTTATCAATATGGACCCAACAGGAACAGTCCAATCTACTGTAAGCAATGTACATGTGTTTAATGAAATGTGACTGGTACTGAGTTGTATTGGGAGTGAGGGTGTACGTGTCTGTGCTATGGATAGGATGTAAATATGAAAAATGCACGTGTGTGTGACTGAGTGAGTTTACCTTCAGTTTGAGCTGAGATACACTGAGCTGGTCCAACTCTGTCTCCTCAGTTTCTCCCAAACAGATGCTCATGTAGGAAGTCTGATCAGCGATCACACTTGGGAAGTCACCTGCATGGACAACACCAAACACAACAATGTGTCATTCAGTATGCACACGCACCGGGGGCCTTTTAACAGGCCATTGGACGATTGACACTACGCAGCCTTGTGATGTCTATTGTGAATGTCTGGTGCTGACCAGTGTCGTTGGCCTGCCCAACTCCACCGCCGCGGCTCTGGATCTGTCCCAGTCGAGTCTGAAGAGATGCGTTCCAGCGCCGAGCCTCCTCCAGGGCAGAGCGCACACTCTGTAGCTCCTCACCTGCACACACACAAAATCACTATGTATGGATGTACAACCTCTACAGTGCTGAGTGCATTGTAGCTCTGCAGTTATTAACACTTGACTAAAGCAAATACATTCACTAAATGTGCAAATATCCTCAATCACGGAGAGAGCAGAACACACACACACACACACACACACACACACACACACACACACACACACGCAACACACACACACACGCAACACACACACACCGTTTAGGTCCCAAACATACACAGATTTACACAAGCTTCCATTAGGGATTTCACGACAACTGATTTTTACCAGTTGCCACGTTTTTCATAATAGTTGACGACTGGCCATTCTGACCAATAGAGTGCTGGTGCTAACATTACTGCTAGTGCAAGCTGTTGCTGTAGCAACGGATGATTAATCTTTAGATGGTTGTACATGGTACACATGCAGGAGCCAGCAGTCAAATGTTAATTTCCATGACTTTTCTCTGACAAAATACCCTGAATTTCCATGACCTACTATATCATGAAAGGTACAATATATCGACTAAAAATTTCAGAGCAGCCAGATAGACTTTTGGAATTATTATATTTTTTTTAAGCGAGAGATGAATAAATGGGCACTGAAAATACAAAGCAAAGCTAACCACAACCACTCAAACAAGCAGTAATGGAAAAAATCTAATAACAGGATAAACACCAATGCTACAGGAAAAGATATTCATATTAACGTATTTTGGCAAGTAAATTTCATACTTCTACCACAAAAATTCCCTGATTGCCCAAACAATGATACAATTCCCTGACTTTCCATGGCTGGAATAGACTTTATTCAAATTCAATGATATTCCAGAAATTCCATGACCCGTGGGGACCCTGCACATGTTCTTATTGTACTTTAATACAGCTGTATTAACAGCTTGCATGTAACTGGAACAACAGGTCTCATTTTCGGTTAAGTACCTCCAAACATAGGAATGTCTAGCCTCTTTAGCTTTTAGCCATTTTGTTCTTGACTAGTTGACTGCTGCCTACAGCACAAACTAGTGAAGAGTTGATTAGTTGAAGAAACCCCTAGTTTCCACCAACCTTCCAACTGACTAAACCTATGAATAATCAAATATGAACACCTGTCCTATATCCCAACACACCCAATCTTTAGAAGTGTGTGTGATGCAAGGGGTTTTAATCTATATATCCAGTCAATGGTTTTAATGTATATAACTGGAACTGATATGATAAGATGATGAAACTCAGGAACCATGTCACCTGACTGGTAGAGCAAAGCAATAATAAGAAGGTTATGGCAGTGGTGTTGACGTATGGATTGCAGTCATACAGATTAGAAACTATACCTCACCTCTACTCGCATTGGTAAGATTTCATACTAGCGAACATTGTGTTGTGAAGTACGCTACATCTGTGAAAGTAGGCTGGAACCAATCTGTTACATTCTCTTATTACATAGGCATAATGCATTAAGACACTTACTGATCACCATACTACTTATAATGCATGAGCTACTAAAGACAACAGGCATGTCTGTGTTCCCCATCAGCTAGCAGCTCATGCTGCAGTGTAGGCGATGCTTGCATCAGTCAGATATTTCACCTGCTTCCCAACAGTGTCACTGTATTTTTGTCTGGATAAAAACAGCTCCATTTTTGATGAGTTACACCTCTATTTCAGAGCAGATATAGAACTGTGTCTGTAGACCCCCAGACTGTCTTCAACATCTCACTGCTTACACCAGTAGGGGTCAGCCACGACACAGAGCACAGATGTGAGACACTGCATGAGGCATAATGAAAAGCGTACATGGAGACTGATGCAAAAACATGACGCCATGTTCCCCCTATTATGTACATCTGTGCAATCTGGGCCAGGGCCCAGTTCCATACGGTCAGGCCTTTACATTCATAGCTATGGGCATGAACGTGTGGGTTCTCTGGGCCTGAGTAATGGAAAAGCTGTGACGGAGAACAACAGCCAAACTGCTAAAGGCCGTGCGTCCAAAAGATCAGTAATCTTCCTCCCCCCTTCAACTCTCACTCCGCTCTGCCTGCCTGATCGAGGTCATGTTTACGCAAAGCCTATTTATAATGCCACCCTGGAGGGGGCGGGGTGAAAGGGCATCTCCATGGAAATGGGCACTCTAAGCAGATGGGTAGAGATGGATTAACGCTTCATCAGGTCAACTACAAAGGCATACGTAGACACACACACTTAAAAACAAATCTACTGTCTATATTAAAGGTAATATAATTTAATTTGAATAATGTTGTGGAGTTAACTATGCATAATGTGGACATACAGTACAGTTTTGTGTGTTTGTCTATGTGTGGGTACGTGCGTGCATGCACGCAGTGCTAATGTACGCCGGACACATTGCTATGAGTGTATGATCTGCGATGATGGAGACAGAATGTTGATGACAGCTTTTGAAAAGGTGAAGTCAAGCAGTCAGACATGCAGGACAATCATGCACAGGCAGGGCAGATGGAGGCATTATGTTAAAGAGAGCGTGTGTGTAGTGTGTTTGTACGTGTTGTAAAAGTGAGAAAGAAACATGGGCAGACCATGAGTGTGCTTTTGTGTTTGACAAACAGACAGACAGACAGACATGATTGTGCCATAAAAAGGGTATGTGGCATTCAGATTATAAGAAATTATAAGTTTGCCGTTATGTGTGTGTGTGTGTGTGTGTGTGTGTGCATGCAGACAGAGACAGACAGACAAACAAGCAGGCAGTTTTATTCCACAGTGGCTTTATCAGCAGGGATGAAATGATTACAGACGACTGGAGATGAAGGAAAGAACAGACAAAGAGGACAGGCTTTGGGCTGTGTGTGTGTGTGTGTGTGTGTGTGTGTGTGTGTGTGTGTGTGTTGGAGATCTAAGGGAACAAAGACAGCAGTGAAATGAGGAGAAATGAGAACTAAAAGAACAAAGCAGACAGTTAGTACTGAGAGGTTATTTTTGTGCGTCTCAAAGCACTCACTGCATGGAAGTACAACAACCTATTTGTTATGTACCCTAAACAACAATAAATGACAAACAAAAACAAACTCCTACAGATGGGGGATGATGGAGTTTGTGTGCATGAGTTACTGATACAGGTGCTATATGAAGCCACCGAGTTATGTATACCTACAACATAAACCAAAAAGTGCATCAGCCATTTAGAACACCACTCGATATCTTAGCCGGAACTAAGCTGAGGTAATCGAGTGTAGATAGAAGTTTCAAGTATCCATGGACTCATGGGGATTTTCCCTCTCTGCCAATGACTGGCTGTCATTACTAGCACCCAACCCTGTGATTGGCTGTCAGGCCTGTCCCTCTACTGCACCTTCTCTCTGATTGGCTCTCTGCAGGTCCTGCTCCAGCTGCTCCCGGAGCTGCTCATTGGCCTGGATGCTGGCCTCCAGCTGCTGACGCAGGAGCTGGACAGCGGTGAGCTCCAGCTGCAGGGACTGCAGACGCGACGCGCTGAAACACCACACGCGCACACCCACGCACACACACAGACACCCACGCACACACACAAACGTGCGCACACACACACACACACACACATTAGCACGGCAGTATTCACAATCTTGCACAACCCTTATTCATGACGCACTCATAACAATGCTCTGGTAATACTTAAGAGATCTCTTCACTGCAACTTCATACAAGCATCTTTAGATTAATGACATCTTTTGGGTAATGCTGCATCAGGAGATGTTTGGAATGACACACACGCTCTCGCTCTCCCTCAGACAAACAAACTCACACACATACACAGCCTCACCTGTCCTGCTGTTTGACAGAGCGAACCAGGTTGGAGTAGAGCTGTTGCTCCGCCCTCAGAGAGCGGTTAAGCCCCTCCCACTCCACACGCAGAGCTGACAAGGGCGGCAGAGTCTGGAATCAGAGGTCAAGAGTGAGGGTCTGTTTATGCCTATGTGCATACAGTATGTGTGTATCTGGAGTGTGTCATGGGGTTAAGTGTGTGTGTGTGTGCTTCTACCTCCTTGCTGTCTCCTCCAATGCTGGTGTTCTCCCTCTCAGGAGGACCGGGACCCCTGCACTCATCTCTTTGCAGCTGCTGGAGAAGTGAGAGTGCAATGTTAAACAATAACACACACACACACTCACTCAATTAGGGTCTACAGTCGATGGAAACAGTTATTTTAAATGTACACACACATATACCACGTGTGACTTACAATAATGGTCTCCTCTTTAGTGGTGAGAGTGTGTGTGAGGGTCTCTATGCTTTCTGTCTGGTCCTTTAGTCGACCCTTAAGCACTGCCACTAAACTCTGTGATAAGGCAGAGAAAGACACACACAGACACACACACACACACAGATTTTAGGATGAAGCTGTGGGGTGTATGTTAAATTTAAATATAAAGTGTGGATTAGGTAAACAGGGTTGGATTAGGATTAAGGGAGGTTTGGTGTGTGTGTGTGTGTGTGGGTCTCACCTTGAGTTCCTCCTCTCTCTTAAGGGCTTTGTTGAGATTCTCCGTCTTCACTGCCAGCTGTTTCTTCAGGGCTGCCACAGACTTTTTCTCCTTTGGACTCTCGTCGGACCCCTTCTCATTTAATTCATCTAGGAAGAGAAAAGGAAAGGAAAAGAGGACAAGAATTCAAATTCAAATACTTAATCCAATAGCCTTGCTGCATTTTTGTTATTACATCACCCATGTGCACATGTCCTCTGGGTCTTAAATACTTTAAGCTTTGATTGCTGGGGGGATGAAGACAAATCTCCTGTCCCTCTAGCCATCCTTGCAGATGTTGCTGCTTAGTCACTGTTTTATAGTTACACTTTCTTACTTGGTGTGTGTGTGTGTGTGTGTGTGTGTGTGTGTGTGTGTGTGTGTGTGTGTGTGTGCAGGGGGTTTACCGTCTCTCTCCTCTAGCTGTTGCTGCAGCAGCTGGATGGTCTGACGAAGCTCCAGCACCTGAGGGGTGGCAGCATCAGTCTTCAGCTCAGCCAGGTAACGATCCCTCTCCTGCCCTTGTTCCAGCAGCTTCTACACAAGCAAGCACACATATACAAAAACACACACACACAAAGTTATATCTATTTATTCATTACTACTTCACTATGTCTAAGAGTGTCACTTTAAACCTTTTAACTCTATAATGTTTTGACGGATGTCAGGGGCGACTCACGTTGATGAGGTCATCCTTCTCGGCCAGCTGGGCGCGGAGCTGGGCGCTGGTGAGTTGGGCGTTCTGCGTTGTGGTGGTGGAGTGTGTGTGTGCGTCGCTCAGCTGCCGCTGCAAGTGTGCGAGGCGATCCCGTAGCTCTTGGAGCTCAGCGTCACGCTCCCGCAGGCCACGGCTGTGACGCTCCGATGAGTCCTGCAGTAGCTGCTCCTTGCTGCTGATGGTGGAGAGGAGTGTATCGACGGTGCTCTGATGTTCATTCAGGAGTCTCTCTCTCTCCTTCAGAGCTGCGGCTAGCTCCGCTTCGGCGACCTTCAACCTCTGGGTCAGCCGCTCTGTCACATCACTCTGCTGCTGTTGGGGCTTACTCAGCAAGGAGGCTGACAGTTCCTACACACACACACACACACACCAGCCCAGGGGATTTAGTGTTCAGAGGAAAACAATAGGTACTATTCATACGGTCAGATCTTTGGCCTTGTGGTTTGGCGCATGCTGGAGTTGATGGTGTGTCTGCATGCATTGCTAAATATGTGTGTGTGTATGAAAAACAATAACGCCTATGTCTTTGCTCTTTGTTGCTAGGCGCGCGTGTGTGTGTTTGATTGAGAGAGCTACCTCGAGGTCTTTGGTCTTGCTCTCCAGCGCGTGCTGGAGCTGCTGGATGAGGCTGTCCTTCTCGCGGAGTGCTCGGTTCAGGCTGTCCTCGGTGCTCTGCTTGCTCCGCTGCAGGTTCTTCAGGGAGTTGACCTGCTGCTGCAGATCCACGTCTCTCTCCTTCACCAGAGCATCCAGCCCCTGCACACACACACACACACACACACACACACACACACACAGTGCAACATACATCACCTGCCTGTCCATGTTATATTATGCTACATGCTATATTATATGATGTCCACATGCACACAAGCAGTAACCACCTAAGAGAGGTCCTTGGGCTCTACGTTCCTCTCCTCCCCCACCTCTCATTGGCAGATACAAGCTGGAGCTCTTGCATATGGCTTCAGTGCAAATATTACAGTAGGTGGACTGCCAATAAATGTCACAACATGTAATGTCTGGTGTTGGAGAAGATTAGTCATACACCACACCACACCACACTCACTCACTCACTCACACACTCACACTCACACACACACACATACACACACACACACACACTTACGCTGATAGTCTCCTGGTTGTGTGTGAGCAGGTTGTTGAGTCTCTCCAGATCTCTTTCCTTCTCTCGCAGAGAGAGCTGCAGCTGGTGCACCTCATTCTCCTTCTCCTCCACGGCAGAGAACTTCTCATCCAGCGCTGCCTACACACACACACACGCACACACACACACGCAATGAATCCTGGCCACCCTACAGACTGTGGGAGTAGAGTGTGATGCTGGCCGAGCGCTGTCCTGTACCTCCAGGGCCTTCTCCTTCTCCTTCAGCCGCTCTCGCAACTTGCTCACCATGACCTCACTTCCAGCTGGACTCGTGCCCTGCTCCACGTCTCTCAACATGTTCATGTACTCCTGGTACACACACACACACAGAGTTTTCACTGGCTGATACTTCATTTGGCGTAATGTTAGCTATCTGTTTTCTTCTGTGTGTCTGTGAGTGAGAACATGTGTGTGTGTGTGTGTGTGTGTGACAGTGATGAAGCACACCTGCAGCTGCTGCTCCTTGTGTGTGAGCGTGTGTGTGAGGCGCTGGATGGTGCTCTCGTGCGTGTGCTCCCTCCTCTTGCTCTCCTCCAGCTCCTCGCTGTGCTCTTTCTCCCGCTCGCTCTGCTTCGCTCCCAGCTCGCTGCTCAGCTTCTTCAGCTGGTTCTGCAGGTCCTGATGAACACATCGCCCAGTAAATCATCAACAACACATACAACAGTCTGATGAAGACAACTCTCACTTAGAGAATCCTCTTCTTATTTCCAATAGTCTTTCTCTATAACTGAGAGAGAGAGAGAGAGAGATAGAGATAGAGATAGAGATAGAGATAGATACTTTATTCATCCCAAGGGAAATTTTAGATAGGAGCTTGTATGTCCAAACTCACAGTGTCTGAGAGGATTGTCTCATCTCTTTAATTATGTGATCCAAATGAAAAAATGTATACGTTCTCTTGATGGTCTCTTAATGCGTATGGGTCTGTGTGCGTATGGGTCTGTGTGCGTATGGGTCTGTGTGTGTCTCTGTGTGTGTGTGTGTGTGTCTTCTCACGTTGATGGTCTTGTCCTGCCTCTGTTTGGTCTGCAGCAGAGCGTCCAGCTCGTCCTGGAGTGTCTGGCGCTCGTGGATGAGGCGCTGCACCTCGGTGTCGCGGCCGCTCACGATGCGCTCCAGCCGCTTACACTCAGACAGACATGCGTGCAGGTCACCCTGCAGCCGCGCCACCTCCATCTGACGCTCCAGCAGCAGCTTCTGCTGCTCCTCCGCACCCTACTCACACACACACAGGCAACATGAACACACACACACAGGCAACATGAACACACACACACACAGGCCACATGTACACACACACAGGTCACATGTACACACACACAGGCAACATGAACACACACACAGGCAACATGAACACACACACACACAGGCCACATGTACACACACACAGGCAACATGAACACACACACAGGCAACATGAACACACACACAGGCAACATGAACACACACACAGGCAACATGAACACACACACAGGCAACATGAACACAGATAGGAAACACACATACAAGGTAACAGCGAAGCTACACCAGGCGCGTAACTGAAGCGCTCCGTTCGCGACTTGTAATCTGTTTTTTTTCTAACGTACGCGCTGCTATCACGTCTGGTATAGCTACTTCCAGTGATTATAGTGGAAGCTAATTGTTGCAGCAGATGCAACCCGAACGGAACGCTTCAGTTACGTGCCTGGTGTAGCTCAGCCCTAAGTGTCTCACTTATGTACACAACGTACTACATAATGCACAATAATAAAAAGACAATTCACACACACACACACACACACACACACTTGCCTGGTACTTTTGAAGCTGGGCTTTGTGCAGGGCATCCCTTGCTTTAGCCAGAGCCTGGTCTCTGTCCTCAAGATCATGATACAAGTCCTCTATCTGGAACACAATGTTTGCGTGTAAGAAAACTCATACTGTGAAAGAGTCAGAGTACTTGCAGTGTGTGTGTGTGTGTGTGTGTGTGTGTGTGTGTGTGTACCTCTTTCTCCTTCTCCTTGAGCACGAGGCTCAGGCCTTGGATTGTTTTGTCTCGCTTCACACCATTTTTCTTCTCTTTATCCAGCTCCCCCTCTTTCTCCTCCAGCTTCCCGGTCAACTCCTGAACAGAGAGAGAGAGACACATGGAGAGATTGAGAGAGTGAGAGATGCATGGAGAGAGTGAGAGATGCATGGAGAGAGTGAGAGAGTGAGAGATGCATACAGACCAGACGGCCCATCGAATCTGTGAAATCTTAACTAATTTCCGCTTTCTGATGACTGAGAGCTTGTGTAGGTGTTCTGTTAGGGTGTTTATGTGTGAGTGTGTGCGTTTCTGCGGGTTACCTGGTTGTCACTTTCTAAGGACTGATTTTTGGTCTTGATGGAGCTCAGCTCTTGGGTAAGCTGCTTGGCAGCTGCTTCTAACCGCGCCACTTCTGATAGCTTCTGTTCACACACCTAAAAGACACAAACGCAAAATGCTGACACACAAAAAGCAACCCTAACCTCAAACCAAAAACTACACTCACAGCAACAGAACGAACGCACACACACACAAATAAGCTGATGCTGAAACACCCAAAGAAACACATGAAGAACTAACATAAACTGGAGTCAACCATAAACGCTCACTCTAGCACATAATTATATGCACTTGAACATATATAGAAACAGAAATACTCTCTCTCCCTCCCTCCTCTGGCATTCCAATCCTTTGCTACAGTTTTCAATGTGCTTCAAATACCTCCACAACAATGGGCGTGTACTCATCATTAAACTCCTCCTCCATCTCTTTGAGGACCTGCGCTGTGACTGGGTGGGTGTTCCTACGGGCGGCCGCTTGGCCGAGGCGGCGTCGGGGGTCGCTGGGCTGCGACAGCACGGGGATCCTGCTGACCCGCGTGTGCCGGAGCGGCCTGGGCTGGGTGCTCCTGACCAGCTGCAGCCAATCAGAGAGCACGGACGGCCCCTCGGAGGGCCTGGGCGGTAGGGGGCAGACGGGGTCGGCGGCGGCCAGGCCCTTGAGGGACTGGAGGGAGATGGAGCGGCGGTGGGAGAGAGACACCGCTTGAGCCTGGGCCTGGGCTTTCCTCTGGTGCACCAGGGCCGAGTACTCGCGACTCTGGCTGCGCTTCTGCGCGGGCGGGCGCGAGAACCAGGGGCGCTCCTCGCTCAGTGAGCCCAGGCTGCCGCGCCACCTCGCACGAGCGCGTGAGCCCGCCCTCGACAGCCCATCCACCTCCACCATCGCCGCCTCCGTCTCGCTGGACGCGGGCCGGCTGTGGCATTGATGTGGCTGACCCTCATCACCCCCTGGCTCCCACTCCCCCGCCGGCTGGACGCTTATGCTGGGCTGCCTCTCCTCCGGTGTGCTCGGCGCACGTGCGTGATCTTCATCCCCCTCCTCCTCTTCCTCCTCGGGCGGGTTGTTCTGCCGGTACTTGCAGCGGATGCGCGCGCACAGCTCGTCGCGCTCGGTCTGCAGCGCGTGCACGCGGGCCGCCTGCGCCTCCTGCAGCTGCCGGACCTCGGCGTCGCACTGGAGCACGCGCTCCAGCAGGAAGACGCACTTGCCGCACAGCAGCTCGCCGCGGCCGTCCCGCCGCAGCTCCGTCACGCCCAGCGCCCGCACCAGCAGGACCGCCAGGCGCCGCCGCCCGCAAGCCCCGAACAGCCAGCGGCACTGGTTGCCCCGCAGCTGCGCCCCACACACCCGGCACGGCTCACGCATGGCCTCCACCTCTCACCAACACACACACACACGACGAAGCGTGTGTTAAGAGAAGTGTGTCAAAGCGTCGCAGACTTAGCCGACTCCTCAGACACACAGGCATGGACGTCTAGGGGTCAACATGGTCCGGGACTTGTATGCGCGCCGCTGACCGAGGCAGACGTGACAAGGCACTCGTAGGTGTGGTGAATTCCGAATGAGAGTCCATCTGCCCAAAACCCGCACACTATAGCTGGAAAAGCTGCGACGGCAATAATGCTTCCTCACCAAGGCGGTAGTGCGCCTTCCTAGCTGTTGCTCGTGTGTTGGCTGATTCTATCTGCTCTGTCTAGCTTAGAGAGACAGAATGAAGCACAAGCCCCTGCCACCAATCCACTAAATCCCCTACACACACACACATACACTGACGCAGAAAGATGCGCACGCACACACACGCACACACACACACACAATGTTATGTCACGGACTCCCAAACCTGCTCAGGTAATCCCTCTTACTCTCTGCTCTCACTGTCTGACCGTCAAGTAGCTTCACTTGAACCACCTGCCATGACTTTTCCCCCTTCTCTCACCATCTTGCTATGTCCATCAGAAGTTAAACTGTTCCTAAAGATGCAAAACCCATGCTCCCACTCCTGCAGTCCAAAGGCACTGATGAACCAGTGTCCATGCCAACTACCTCTCTGGCTCAAACAACCACACACATGCGCACACACACACACACACACGGATTAGTTTTCTAATATTTTATTCCAAGCCAGATTTCCATTTATAACTCTGTGCCGCTGCAAGTCTGCAGCCAAAGTGTTAATCCAGCTTTAGCCTGCTGACCTGAAGTGCACACACACACGCACGCACACACACACACACACACACACACACACAGGACAGGATTCTTCCCTCATCCAGGCGTGTCAGATTGAGCATGCTTATATAGATATATATGAAAAATAAAAAATAAAAATAAAAACTTCGAAAAAAAATAGTGTGTTTTTTTTAAAGAAACTTTTGGCTGTGCCTCCTGACATTTTTTTGGGTGGTGACATTGCAAATACAGTGTAAAAATATATTAAAACCCCTGTAAATGTTGCAAAGCCATTAAAACTTAAAATGACCGAGCTACAAAGTCATTACAAATATCTACAGCATAAATTCAGATGAGGCAATACCAGATTATTAGCCACCAAAGAATCAGTGGAGTCATCACAGACACTGCTAACTAGGCCCCTACACAGTCTGTACATCTCCTCAGGCACACTTCACCCACAACTGCAAAGTGAGGCCAAAGTGTCTTAGGCAGGTCTTCCCTACTTCCTTTTGAAGAGGAGAACTCAAAGGCTACACCAAGTGCTGCCTCGATGTGCTAATCATCAGTCAGGAATGCTGGGAATTCTACAATTTTCGTGGAAGGACGTTTTTTCAGGGGGGGGGTGGGGGGGTGGAGTGCCTCAGAGAGTGAGAGGGAGTAAGTGAGCGAACACGTCATGTCATGAGTACATCCTGTAAAGGCCACAGCTATTAAGTGGATAAACACACATAGGCTGGTGAGCAGAGCAGTCCTCCCTGTCCCTCTGTCCCCTCAGGTGCATGGCCTCTGGGTCTGAGTCTGGGTGGTGGAGAGCGCCCTCCACTGGCAGCAAGCCACCACCAACGTTATCCTCTTGGAGAGTATCCTCTCTGACCCAAAACCTCACAACAGCAGCGACTACAATGTTTTAAAGTACCAGCTGGGACACACACACACACGCAAACACGCTTGTATACAAACATAGACAAACTTTTTCTTACCTTGATCTCTCTTTCCGCCTTCATTTTCTCAACATTTAACTCATCTTTCAGTGCCTGTAAG
This sequence comes from Alosa sapidissima, assembly GCF_018492685.1. NCBI lineage: Eukaryota > Metazoa > Chordata > Actinopteri > Clupeiformes > Clupeidae > Alosa > Alosa sapidissima. Next base: position 4,317,209 of record NC_055969.1, on the reverse strand, counting down.
AACATAGATAAAAAACACACCACTATAAATCACTGAAAGGCTTCACTTCATTATGTATGTCTATCTCTGTTTACAATTAAAGGTACACTATGCAAAATGTTTACCTTAATATAACCTCTACGAAGCCAATTTGATGGCAAACAAACTTGTAATAGGGGAATCGTTCACCTAGCATAGCCATAGAGCATAGCCGTAGCGAGTCACTAACTAGAGAACTAGCCATGCAACTTCAAGAAATGCCAACCAGGAGACATATCGCGAGAATCGTGAAACATTACCTTGTCAGTAGATCTACTACAGTAGAGTAGTCAGTGGAGATAGTTTTTGTGTGTTGTTAGTACTTCACCTCCACAATAAAAGCATTTCCATTGTGTACAGGAGGAACAAGCCATGAGAAGTAGGCTATTCACAACGGCAGAGTAAAATATAACTATACTGCGACTCTAGGGGGAGCTCTAAAGTCACCAAAAATACCTCAAACATAGTGTTTCTTTAACATAGTAATGAATGAATGTCTCTTACTTGTAGCTCTCCATCTTTTTGGCCAATGAGAGTGTCGAGTTGAGCGATCTGTGCTGTGGCTGGCTGCTCCGCACTGCCCTGCTGGAGCTGACCAATCAGATCGTCCTGTTTCTTCGCTGATGCTTGCAGCTCCCCGATCAACCTGAGAGAGAGTTGCACTTTTAGGGCCTCCTGAGCTTGCCATGTAAATTCACCATTAGCATTTCATTGCATTGTGTTAACAAGACTTGAGATGTTGAGACTGTGCTGTGACTTAGTAGCACTTTGTTTATATTGCAATAAATGATATTATATATATTATATTATATATATTATATTATATATATTGAAATCCTGCGCTGCTCAGTTAGCTCCTGTGTTCACTTATATCTTTAACACATCATTGGCTCAAGAGACAGTTCCTACTTGCCTCAAGCAGTCTGTTATTGTTCCAGTACCAAAAAACAAAAGTCCATCATGTCTGAATGACTACCGCCCAGTAGCCCTGACGTCTACAGTGATGAAGTGTTTTGAGAAGCTTGTGAAAAACATTATCTGCTCCAACGAAATCTAACACGAAATGTTAAAGCGTTGAACCAGAGCCCGTTTACGGAGAGCCGGAATCCCTCCCTGCCTCCTTCGACCCCCTCCAATTTGCTTACAGAGCCAACAGGTCTACAGAGGATGCCATCTCAAACCTCATGCACACCACCTTAACTCACCTGGAGGAGGGGAATGGGAATTATGTGAGGATGCTGTTCATTGACTTTAGTTCAGCATTCAACACGATAGTACCTCTCACCTTGGTCACAAAGATGAAGGCCTTAGGACACCAGACATAATTTCACTGCATTTCTTACTTCCAGTAACTATATGCATGTGACAATAAACTTCCTTGTATCCTTGTATCAAGCCAATTGTGGGGCTGCAGCTACTGTTGAATGAATGGTTGAAATAAGCTCCAGTGTAAGTGCATAGTGTTTTTGGCTTATGCGTTGAACAACTGGGTTAGGTCTGTTGTTACAAAGTTTCCTCTCACCGGTCCTTCTCTTGCAGGGCTTGCAGGTGATTGGTGGGGTCAGGCCTGACGGAAGGCTGTGATTGGCTGTGATTCTGCAGCTGCTTCTGCAGGTCCATATTGTTGCGTTTATGTTGCTCAGCAATGGCCGCCATTCTTTCCATCTCCCCTTGGGCCTCCTGAAGACTCTACAGAGACAGAGAGAGAGAGGAAGAAAAATAAAGAGAGAGACAGGGGAAAAAAGACAAATGTTAGTCACAGTGACACATATTCACAGAGACAATCGGAGTCACTGCAGACATTTCAGGATAGTTGAGGGCTCCTCTGGTCTGTCTGAGTATGTAACAGTCTGAAAGTGAGCTGAAGTGTGAGTGTGAGTGTGAGTGTGTGTGTATACCTCCTCCAGCTCCTGAATTCTCTGGTTGAGCATGTCTCGGAGAGAGTCCATTTCTCTTTGGGCGCGCTCTCTAATCTTCGCTGAATCTGTGACATCTCTGTTGGCTAAACTTTCAAGCGCTTTTCTGGAAAAACACAAGTACAAAAACATGTCACATTATGTCGATGTTCAAAAAAGTGCTATATTATAGATAGGGATGGCACGGTTTTTGAAAAATGCTCGGTTCGGAGTGTGTGTTCGTCGTACGGTCCTACGGTTCAGGCTAGTTATGGCATGCGCAATTGATTCCCATGTGACAATGTGTTTCCCTTTCGCGCGAGTAGGAGTATAGTTTTGAGTGCTGCGCGCGACTGGAGTCTTTAGAAATGGCAAGTGCGAGAGACAAAGACTGCCGGGAGTTGCAGGATGCGCCAGCCTCTTATAGGTCTGGTATGTGGGAACATTTCGGATTTGAGGTTACCTATGATGATAGAGGAGTTAAGACGACAGAAAAGACTGCGACTGTGTGCAAACATTGTGCAACACGTGTTTAGTATGCTCTTGGCAACACTTCGAACATGCTAGGTCATATGAAAAGACGTCACCCCAATGTGTCTGTAGACAGTTTAAGGAAGAAAGAGCCGCAGGCTACCCAACAACTTCTGTCCTCAGCATTTAAGCAGCCTCTCAGTGATAACTCGGCCAGGGCAATGGCCATAACGAAAGCAATCGGGATGTTTATTGCAAAAAATATGATGCCATATAGTGTGATTGAGGGTGAAGGATTTCGTCAGTTGATGAAAATACTCGAGCCCCGCTACAACATTCCCTCCCGCCGACACTTCGGCACCTCTGTAGTTCCAAAACTATACGACGAGACACGAGAAAAACTTGTCAAAGAATTGTCCGACACGGCCCACGTAGCTCTCACCACCGATGGATTGCATTTATTGATAGCCACTAGCCAGCATGTTTTTTAATATTTAAAATATTACAGTGGCACTTTTACTTTAGATAAGAACTTTATGTTTCCAAATACTGCACTTTAATTTAAGAATTTAATTTAAGCTGCAAGAGTTACACTTTCTTTCTTTGTGTGCCAAAAAGGGGCATACGTTCCTGCAGATGGCAATAGTACACATTCTGCCTTTTATGCCAAATAAATGAAAAGATTGTTGAAATTATCAATGTCTTCCCTCTTGCTGTATCAAAATCTCAACTGTAGCTTAACGTTTCCTGAGACAATAATGTGCTTTATGTGAAGTCAAATTCAGTTTGTGCATTATTACATGATAACTATTCTTTAAATACTCTAGCCTAATTGTGGATGATTAAGCTATATGCTGAAATATGTTTCTGGAGTGTGAAAGATTAAAAGAAAAAATAACAACAAGAACCGTACCGAACCGAAAACCGTGACCCTAAACCGTGATACGAACCGAACTGTAGATTTTGTGAACCGTGCCACCCCTAATTATAGACCCTTTCAACAATAAAAACAAAAACAATGCTTGAACGTTCTATTTGGGCCCCAATCTACTTCCTCTGCATTAAGATAACATATGGAATGTTAAAAAGGAAGTCTTGTGGGGCCAACTATGATGCTGATAATGGAACTCTCTTGAAAGGGTCTATAGGGGCTGTTACATATTATTATGGAGTTTTCATGTGTGAGAGCATGTGAATGACTCACGATGCAGAAACCAGGAGCTCTTGTTTCTCGTTGAGATCTCTCTTTAAGGATTCCACCTCCACCTTCAACTCAATGTTCTACACATACAATCGCACACACACACACACAGACAGAAACAAACATAAGCTTCAACAATCCCAAATTGGTAACTGGAACATCTTTAGGCTTCTCTTGTTTTAGATAGAGCAGGGAGGACATGAGGACAGACAGACAGACAATGTCATTCTGCCAACCATTCCTCCCTGGAACATAGATCACAGAGTGACATCACAGACAACTGAGATGAGATCAGAAGAACATGATTCAAACACTGCATATGGGAGATTCGGGCCTTGGGCTTTATTGTGTGTGTGTGTGTGTGTGTGTGTGTAAGAGAGATAGATAGATAGAGGTAGACTGTGTGTGAGTGATGCATGCGAAAATGAAAAAGGAGATGGGGTGACTCATTTGACTGCTAGTGTTAATCACCAGAACCACAGGACATCACTACAGCAACACCAAAACGGTTTCCAAAACAACATGGTGATATTTCCTATGCAAGTCCCTCTGAGCGTGCACGTGTGTGTGTGTGTGTGTGTGTACCGTTTTGTAGATGTCCTCAGTGGAGTCATCGCATTTCTGCTGCATTCGCTCCTCCAGAAAGTAGATCCTGAGTTTCAGGTTGAAGTTCTCCTTCTTCAGCGCTGTGATTTGCTGGTGGAGGAAAAAAACAGCAGAAATATGACCAATGAGAGCAAAGTTGTCCTGGCCCAAATAATAGTGCTCTTGGCTGATCTCTATGACTCACACTCACACATATGACATAGCCAAGCATTCCACTCCAAGCAGCACAAGCCAACAGTTCCTTTTGTGTATAGTATGTGTGTGTGTGTGTGTGTGTGTGTGTGTATATATATATGTGTGTGTGCGTGTGTATGTAAATGCATGTGTCTGTGTCCAGTTGAGTGAGAGTGGGTGGGTGATGGGACGGGGTTATGAGCGGACTGTGTGTGTGTGTGTGTGTGAGCGGCACACTGTGCATCATTGTGCCCCATTTCACTCCCCACATCTGGACTGGGGGATGGGGGGAGGCCAAGGAGTATAGAATGGAGAGAGGCACCCAGACAGAGAGAGAGGGAGGGGGGAGGTAGAGAGAGAGAGAGAGAGAGAGAGAGAGAGAGAGAGAGAGAGACAGACAAAGGAGCTTAAAATAGAAAAAGAATGAGACCTTACCCCTAAATTATGATGTCAACATAAAAATGCCTCAGCTGCAGATATGCTGTAGCACCATATATGGTCAATTACAGTATCAACTTGCTCTCTGAAAGGATTGAAATATGTGGGGAGTCTGTAGATTTTGGATGCAGACAGCAGAACTAACCTGAGCGCTTTTGGTCGAGCCACTACTTAAAAACTAAATTCTACATGTCTCAATGAAAGCCGCTATGTGGGAGCAAATTACATTACACTGTTCCTCGTTAATTTAGATCAGGGTTGAGAGTCTATGAGCAAACTCAGCACCCAGACTAAATTCAGTGGTTTCAAAAATAATGCATCAGCTGTTTATCGTTCCAGACCACTCACAAGTTACAGTAAAACATGCATCACCAATGAATAAAATATGAAATAAGGACACAGTGAGCTGATAACAGTAGATAAGTATAAGTGTATATACTCTTTTGATCCCGTGAGGGAAATTTGGCATTTATCCCAATCCGTGAATTAGTGAAACACACACAGCACACAGTGTACACACAGTGAGGTGAAGCACACACTAACCCGGAGCAGTGAGCTGCCTGCTACAGCGGCGCTCGGAGAGCAGTGAGGGGTTAGGTGCCTTGCACAAGGGCACTTCAGCCGTGGATGTGGGCATGGGAAAGCAGTGCTCAACCACTTCCCCCGCCCACATTTTTCCTACTGGGTCGGGTATCGAACCGGCAACCCTTCGGTTACAAGCCCAAAGCCCTAACCAGTAGGCCATGACTGCCAGTTAGGTCTGATCTAAAGATGGACTGATTTATAAGAGAGGGCACTTTACAATCGGAGACATTCATGCAAGTGAGCTCAATCAAATACAAGTTAGCTTACTGACTGTCTATGCACCTACAGCGATGAATCTGGAATAAGTTAGCATTAGCAATAGCAACAGTAGCAGACTTGAGGGGAGCTGACCAAGGTGCTGAAGTACAGAACTTTAGCTGAGCGACTGCACAGCATGAAGACAGCGTAACTACATCAACTAAAGGGAGAGCTACAATCCCATGTTAATGCAAACACTGATTCTGAGATATATTTTGCAAAATATTCACATCCCTGCCAGGCACAGCAGAATCATGGTTACGCTTGCTCTAAGCACTGCAGCAGGTAGTATCGCTTTTTCGGCACACACACACACACACAGTCAGACAATTTTAAGGTCTCTGCAGTGATAAGGGGCCCCAATTGAGCACAATTTTAAACACGATTAACATTATTATTATTGGGGGAGGGGCCAATATTATATTCTCTTATAGGGCCTAACACTTCTAGTTGCCGCCCTGTCTATACACATACATGGGAGAGATCACATGTCTAGCTTTGCACATCCATAGCAACAGGAGATGGCCCAGAAAAAGTCTCTTGACTCTGCTTTCTTGCTCCATCCCCCTCTCCCTCCCTCCCACTCTGTATCTTTCTCTTTTTCAGTCACACACACACACACACACACACACAAGGAGTTTCTTAAGACTGGCGTACTCACATTCTCATAGTCCTTCATGGTGAGTGCTTTGGATGGGGAGATCTTCCCCGGAGGGAAAGTGGGAGCTGATGGAGAGAGAGACAAAGGAATAGATGAAGACCATGAAGACACATTAGAGAGCAAGATTCAGAAATCAGCCATTTGACTTTTTTTTTTTTTAAATCATTACTGATTAAAAACATGTTGATGAGGAGTCATTATTTAGAAAGCAGTCACAGACAAGCTGGAGCCAAACCTAAAATACACACAGGGACATGTGCAATCTGCATCCCTAAATAGACCTGGCCACACACACAAGAGCCACACGCAGACGGTCTCTCTCTCTTTCTCTCTCACACACAGAGAAAAGCACATTTTGTACTTTCTAAAGAATGCATTTATACAATCTCTCAAACCCTATTAACCCAAGTGACTCATCATTCAGTACTGAAAGCACCTCATTTATAGGGTGAATATTTGCATGGAGTTTTTCTAAGTGTCAAGTGTCTGTGGTGACATGACACTGAGTTGGTTCTTATTAACTGGTTATCACCAACAGCTGCATGTAAACAACAACCTTAACCAAAGAAAAACACAAGTGGGAATTCCCAGTCAAGTGGGTGTATATGTGGGTCACCTGTACCTGACATACCATCCATGCTGAACTCTGCTAACCCGTCAGGGAGCCTGGTGAATGTGCTAAGAAGGAAAAATAAAGAGTTAGACCAACAGAATATAGACCTACCATTTAAACATACAGGGGCCAGGCTTGAATGAAAATATAAATAGACCAAAAACCCACCCTATTTATTAAATACACTAAACAGACACTAAACACTAAATAAGGCAAATAGAGATGCACACACAAGTACACATATTCAGATTGCACTGATAGCAGTAGCAATGTTGAATACCCGCCACTATCCAAACAAAACAGGAAATGCTTTCCCGTAGCAGTCAGTAAACATAACACTGCCACAAGCCCAAATCAATCACATAAACATACAAAACTAAAGATTCACAAAATTGTAGTCTATACTCAGCATCTACTCAGAAATATTACTTAAACAACATGAGCATGAATAAATGCTACATGGGCAAACCATTATGAACAGTAGCCTGCAAGGAAGCATCCCAGATAACTCGTGCTTCATTGAACACAGCGTCATGACACTGTGCTGCAGACACATAGAGTGAGAGTGCACAAATGCTGTCACCGTGTACCTCTCTACTTCAAATGACATTTTCAATGACACACTCACACACACAAAATGACAAGCTTCTATTCCATTAGCTAATGGCCTACTAGTAGTAGGCCTGTCACAATAATTACATTATCGACTTGGACTTATCATACAATATAGGGAAATATTGGCAATAACTTTGGCGAATCTTGATATTGCACAACCATTGTATTCATATTTGTGCTATTGGTCTTTGTTTGTTGTAGGTTCATATTTGTGCTATTGTTGGTCTTTGTTTGTTGTAGATTTGTGTTAAAAGTCACATGTCCTAAAATATAGCAACGACCAACCTAACTCTTACAGGAACACTACAGTCGTGCACATCGGTGTCTCTGAAGTATAGACCTACGCCTTTTGCTTTAGCAGTTAAGTCTCTCAGCAGCACAAGCTGTAAAGTATCACCTACTGTAGGCTAATCACAGCTTTTGAAATAGTATCTCTGTGTTGTGCAAATCTACGGCAAAGACTGTTATTTTGTGAAAGTCTAAATAGTTTTTTTCTACCCCTTCATATTGTGATTGTGATTGCTACATAGTTTAAAATAGCATGAAAGAACGGTAAAAGAGTTTCTCGTTTTATCTGTTGGTCTCCTGTAGTTTACATCCCAGGGAGCAAACACTCAGACATGAATATGTGCATTTATGAAGGTTTTCCCTTTGCATGAAAGTGTCAGCTAAAAGAATAATTAGTGTAAATACTGTATATTGTCTTCTCTTAACCAGAACCAATGGTTGAGAACTTGCATGCACATGCACAGCCGATGCATTTTCACAAATAGCCTATGCTTGTTTCCAGCCAACAAAGCACGGCAATACAACTACTGTAACTTAGGTTGATCTGAAACATCACCATCACAACCAGTCCGAGCTGGGAACAAACTGCTTTTGTAGGTGGAGAGAGGCAATATTGTGCATTTGCTCAACATCAGCCTATGACAACAATGTCGTTTCACAATATTTTCTGAGACACATCGTCCAACAAAATGATCGTGACGGGTCTACCTACTAGGACATTCAGCTAGTTCTCACCCCAGACATTTCCTCAACAAACTTCTTTTGCTTTTGCACAAAAAAGTCAAACTTAATCTTGACCATCATCTGCGTTTAACTCTTCCTCCTCACCTATACTGCCCACCTTCCGGCACGTATGTCAACATGTCTTCAACTATAGGCTATCTTGTCATTAGGGAGAAATTCTAATAGTATATTATTATGGATGATACAATATGGCACATCCCTGCTGCTGAGCACAGTCCTTTTTACTCACTAGGTTATTTAGCCTTAATGACTTGAGTCCATTAAGTTAGATGTGTGCATTGTAGCTTTTTTCTGCATGTCTAAGCATTTATTTTAAACAGATGGGTGGTGATCCAAATACGATCCTGTTTCTCTTGAGCTGCGTCAAGAGTGTGTGTGTATTTCTGCTGTGTGCCGGTAGGTGTGGATGAGCGTGACAGTAAGAGTGGCCCTGTGCACTGCCACTTGGCTCTTATAACAGTTGTACTCTCAATGACTTCCTTCCTCGCTTCCAGCTTTACTCCATCCAGGGTTAGGGCGAGGGGTGAATATGGGTGTGCGTATATTACGCACCCATACACACCCTCACAATCAAAGAAATGCATTCCCAAAACAAAGGCAAAATCATCTTTGTTTCCCTCTTTCAGACAGAACCATCCCAAAACACATTATGGTCATTGTAAATACAGGAGAATGGCTGAAGACAGACAATAACTGCAAGTGTTAAGAACAATCATACTGTTTGCTCATACACATAAATAAATGTTGCGTGTGTGTATTCAGTATGGTTAATCATCAGTAACAATCCTCTGTGTGTGGGGAAGTCAGTCTCATCCTGCCTTCATCATTACTCAATGGCTGTAAACAAGAACTTCCACTAACGAAGACTTCCTGTTAGCTAGTACCCTGAGCACCATAAACGACACAGCACTCCACTATTAGCCTATTATATAACAGCTGGCTTATGAATGCTTGTGTGACAATATTTGTGAGCTCAACGACAAGGGGGCAAGTGTGGTATTCTTTCAATGGAGGTAGCACAAAGTATATATTTCAGAACAAAGTCGCTGGCTCGGCTCACACCATTGCTATCGTCTTACATCTAATGTTACCAAACTGTACTTGCCACCTGGGTCACTTGTTCTGAGGAGGACCGCAACAATCCATTTGGTAACTGAGTGGAATACAAGACACACGCAAACACACTAGCCAATTCGTGTAGGAAAAATAATCTGTAATGAAAAACCTACCTGCACCATACAGAACAGCTGATTAGACTACAAGCAAGGGAGTTTAACTACAGATCTATGGTTAACTAACGCTAGCTAATGTGGTTGGAGAGCAGAAGAAAGGTGACCTACCTAGTTAAACTTTAAGCGTTCTTCATGGTGATGGTTCGAATATGAAGAAACAGCAGCTAGTTATCTTCCGTTATCAGGCAGACATGACACTACACAAACGCTACATGTAGTTTCCGCTTTTCACAGATTGCGTCTGAAAGGCTGAGCGGTGAACTTGAAACATAATTTGTTTTGACAGCCACGCTCACCATTTGAGAACCGCAACTGGCTGTTTCAACCAATCTCATGTTGAGGTCTTACACACATGTATTCCATGCCAAGATATTTATGTTACCATAGACTAGCCTACTATTCCAACCAGAAAATCTTCCAAGCATAACCACACAAATTAACATGATAACAACATGGTTTAATTTATCAGTTCATTAGCTTTATCTCTCCATAATGTTACAATGTTATGTGTTAGCGTTAGAAAGATGCAATTACCATTAAAAAAGAAAGTCAGCGTCATGACATCAAAGATGATCCAGCCAACTATTTATACCCAGCTATTTATATAGCCAATGTTTTGCCTCTAATTTAGCAGTCTGCACGTGAGGCAGAGAGGAAAGAATGAATGACATGAAGCACTTATCTTCAATGACAGCATGTTAACGTTACATTATCAGAACAGTAACTTTAGCACCTTACTTTCATGTCCTGTGCAAGCGCGCCAGCTGTGTGCCTACATTTGGACATTAACTAATGATACAGATGGGAAGGAATGCGATTGCTGCCTGGCACCATGTAAAAGCAGTGGCAGCAAGTAGATGGCAGCTAGCACTGACATCGTTTACGTTAGCGACACAAATAGCTTCTACAGTAACCTTGTTCAAATGTAACTTTATTCTGCAAGCGGGCCAGGCTATGCTTTCTGGCAGAATAACGTTACCACAACGTTACATTATAATGTGACAAGTCATACAAATGAGAATATAAATTATCTGATGATTTGTTGTACAGCCAATGTTATCGCATCAAAAGTTAACTTACGATAACGTCAAAAGTTAACGTTAACGTTACCAAGCTGAGGTTTACACGTTAGCTGAACTAAGTTAACATTAGACGTTAACATCATCATACACTGTTATTGGAGCAAGCAGGCATGGAACATTAACGTTAACGGTACAGAACATTATTTTACATCAGACCTCTTGGGTATGACTTAATTTGCTATATCGTTAACTTCAAAATGTGTATATATATATATATATATATATATATATATATATATATATATATATATATATATATATATGCTGTTCTAGCTATCTTAATGAGTAACAAGCGGAGAACGCTTGTTAGCTCTAGCTAGCTTATGCAGTGTGACAGGTCAGTTATTTGATCTATAACAGTACAGCCAGTTAATAAGCTAACTATCGATAGCAAGCGAACTTCATGAACAACAGTGAAATAAGGTAGTAGCTGCTAACGTTAGTCGGGAATCATTAGGACATTTCTAACGATTGCTGTCATGGTAAAACGTAGATCCAAGTCGTTTCCAATGTAACGTTACGTGGCTGACTGAATTAACCAGCTAGCTTGCTAGCATGCTAAACACGAACAGTTTAGCAGAAAAGCTAACGTCACTCGATAACTGACACCTTTTTCAAAAAGCTCACAGCTTACCTCCCATTGATATCAAAAGGAAGAGTCTGGTCTTCCCCTACTACAGAATCCATGTTTGAAATGAGGCACTGCAGTTAATGTATCCGTCAGTGAAGGCTCTCGAGTTATTCCTGTACCATTTTCGTTGAGTTTATTTTGAATCTCCAGTGGACAGAAAAGAATTCAAAGTAGTTCTCAGTACCGCCATTTTAGCACGATGACGTCACTACACAGGCAACGTTGAATGTGTTGGGCTGGACCACAAACTGTCCAAACTGCTTTCGTTTAGTGTGCTGATTGGGCAGTATACAACTTGTAAACATACAAAACCTACACAGGCTTACATTAAATTAAATTTAACTGTCAAATTAAAATGAGAGATGGCAAATAATTGCATATTAAATAGAACCTTTTAAGAATGATGTTTGCACTTCGCCTACCTACCTGCTTTTGCAGTAGTTGCACAGCTGAGAAGATGCAGAGGTAGCCTAATCCATGAGGATGCAATGGACAAGGGATAAAACAACAGCCTTTCTGTATTCAGAGAGAGAGAATAGAGATGAACAATACACAGAGGCCTTGTTATGCTTAGGGAAATGAGGCTAATTTATTCGGTATATGAGATTGTGTCATTGAAATGATTGTTCAAACCGGCTAGACTACACAAAAGCTCAACCTTGCATGTTTTCCACAGTTGCAGTTTGATCAACCGGTCTACATGTAAGCCTGTATGACAATAGGTACAGTAAGGTGTTCATATTTTTGTTACTCAGCCAATGTCTGGTGGTCCTACCACATTGTTAGGCTTTTAAATCAATACAATGTATGTCAAAATATTTAACACTTTAGCTCAATTACCAATGATATAGACATAATTTATTGTTCATGTTTGCCATTTACCCCTGTGAGATCACATTTATGATTACATGATAATTTGTGTTTTTTTTTGTAAGAAAACAAGGAAATTCAAGATGTTTGATGCTTATTTCTTAGAACTTAATCAGACCAGGTAAAAGTGCTTGAAATGTGACAATTTTGTAACTTTGTGTGGGAATAGCAGATGAAAGACAACATTCCCGCATACAGAGACACACTCAGACACGCACACATACATGTACAGACGCACAGACACACAGACACAGCAGGCCCATAGGAGGACACAGTTAAGGTATAGCACCTACAATTATTAGGCCTACACTCGGGTCCAGTAGACCCGGACACCACACACTGTAGGCTATATGTAATAGTGTGTGTGTGTGTGTGTGTTGGGTACCATGTGCAGTCATTGAAAATAAGTTATTTTTTTATGTTCTTCACAGAAAATGAGCCAAGGCAAGGAGTCAGAGTTAGAAGAAATAATAAATAGCATAATTTTTCTTTTAGCGAACATGTTCTTCATGTTCTCTACTAGGTCACAAAATTGTGTGCACTACCTCACCTCACCTCACCAAGACAAGTCATTGTGCGGTGGCCATACTATGCATAGCTGTGCTGTACATCTAGATTTGTACAATGTGTGTGTGTATGTGTTCTGTGTGTGGGTGAATGACTGTGTTCTTCTGTGTTTGTGTGTGTGTGTGCCTATGTGTGTGTGTTTACAATTGATCTGTGTGTACCTGTGTGTGTGTGTGTATGTCAAATTTCATAAACCTTCATAAACCTTCAGGTTTCATGAACCTACATCACTAGATATTAGTGCATGCATGTAGCCTGGGAAAACCCATACGAACCTTTGGCACATTTGGGTCCGTCTGGCCAAGAGGCCATTGAAGTCCATTTGTAATGTTCCTAAAACATGGGCACGCAAATACAATCGCTAATCGGCATGTACTGCTATTATAACATGAGCTGAGATTGGTTAAGGATTAAGGTTGGAGTTCTGAAATGGAGAATCGAATTCTCTCTTATCTAGGCCACTACTGTGCTGGCCAACAACAATCTTTTTGTTCCTTCCATTCTTTAGTAGGCCTACTGTTGTTGTGATTCTTTTCAGGAAAGTTAGTATTGCAGCTTCATCCAGATGATATCAAGGAAACTGAGAGATGTCTATCACCAGTAAATTGCCACAGTGAGGTCAGAAATCTAGGTGTTTTCCTAGATTCCTCTTTAAATTTCAATAAGCAAGTCAGTAGTGTGGTTAAGGGAAGCTTTTTTCAACTAAGACAAATAGAAAAATTAAAGCCCTGGCTCTCATATACTGACTTAGAAACTGTAATCCATGCTTTTGTTACATCTAGGCTGGACTATTTTAACTTGTATTTAGGTACCAATCTACCCTTGCTAGACTTCAATTAGTCCAAAATGCAGCAGCTAGGCTTCTTACTGGAACAAAGAAACATATGCACCTGTGCTGGCCCAACTCCATTGGTTACCTGTCTTTTTTTGTTTTTGTTTTTTTGTCATTGATATTTTTGTTTTTATTACTATATTTATTTTATTTCTGAGCACCTTGGGTCAATTACATTGCGTTACGTGTGCTATATAAATAAATGTGACTTGACGGTACCAATCCAAGTTCCATTATTTAGGTATGGTGCCAAAGACATATGATGTCTATCAGGGTTAGGCCCATGAATATGCCCAATTTAATTAGATTACCATCTTGGTGTGCTTCACAAATATTGTAACTGATAGGAAATGCCTAGTATTTATGGGGATAATATATAAATTAATCTTGTTGTCTTAAATAAATTGATTTAGATGTATGGACAAGTTTGCCCTGTCCTCATGAGTTCTACATTGTGCAAACTACATAGCATGTAAAGATTTGCATGTCTGCTTATTTATACAGTCTGTGGTAGTGACCAAATCCATACCAGTAATCAAAGAACTCTAGAATGTTGATACTAATGATTATGGACTCTGAACACAACAGCAAGGTTGTGTAATGATGCACCCTGGTGGACAAAATCATACACCGCAGCGTGTAAAAAGAGTTTATTGGGTATGTAAGCGTTTATTGCATTCTGGCTGTCACATATTGAGGGGAACATGTGAACGCTGAACTCTAGGAGAATGAAGCTGGATCAGCAAGGTGTTTACATGCCAGCAGCAGCCAAACAAAAGCACTCAGAGAGATCTCCGAGGTTTGGACATCTCTCACAGATCCAAACAGTCCTGACTCAGCAATTTCATACATCAAAGATCTCTTAGACTTGGAAATGTTTGATTCAGATTAGACTTGTCTTATGCCATCAAAATGATACCTTTCTTCAGATCTTACACCACAGCTATTTGTCAGACATAGGAATCTGTCACCGTTCCCTGGATCTCTCACAACTCTGAGATCTCTCTTGAACTGCTCCGAGCTCAGACTGATGTTTACAAACAGGCCAGTGGGAGCGAATGTGAATGAGACAGAGCTGAAGACTTGAATGTAAAATGTGAGGTAATCTGAGCTCATTTTGAAATGCCTGAAATAGATCAACTTTCACATATGATCCTGATCTCCAATGGAAAAAAAAAATCATACAACACAGTTCCAATACAGTACAGATTTTGATTACCATAGAGAAAAATAAACAAAACATTAAAAAATAGAATTGACAAAACAAACATAGAAATAAAAAACAAGCAAAAAACACAATATATTTATTCTCTGGAGCCCCAAATTTACACATAAAGTAGAAATCTATCTCCAAGACCAGTTGGGCAGACTGACTCATAAAGTCACCAGGAGAGAATTTCTGCTGAGCCTCAGTCAGCTCTTGACCACGTTTAAACGACATTAAATAACATTAAATTAGCACAAAGGGATCCACTGTATACAACAAGGCTTGCAGAATTATACACATTTGTGTCTGAAAAAAAAAAAAAACATTTTCCAACAAAGAGGTGCTTTTATAAAACTTCACTAAAGTCTTCACTGTATCTTTTTAATAATTATTAATAATATTATTGTTTTAGATAATACTTCCAGCTGAAGGGGGAGTTTGTACAGAATAAAGAACAATGGAACAGACTGATAAAAAAAACAGTAAGAAACCTCTGGATGCATTAAATATGTGTAACCAACATAAAAAATCTACTATTTTTTAGTTTATATAAAAATATTCCCTTACGCGAGGCACAGACCGTTGTAGGTTTTTATGGCAGCCAAAAGACTACAGATCCTTTTAAGATCGCATCGAAATATTGACTATCTGGACAAATACGGGGGAAATCGTTTAGCTACCATGGTAATAGCCATCATCCTCTTGCCAGGGAGAGGAGACAGGCAGGGCCTGTGGCTGGTGTGGGGCCTGATACTGGGACTAGCCTGATGCATGCACAGGCCCAGGGCTGCATCTCCACCACAGAGGGGTAGGGAGGGCTATCTGAACACCATAGTAGCACGTCTTTAGCACCACTGAGAGACTCTTCCCTCTAAGACAGACATGCACATCTGGGCTCCCCTTCCCCTCCCACGGCTCAGCTATGCCGAAGAGGTTTTGATTACAAGGGGCTGGGAAAGGGAATATCTGGCCATACTGCACATAAATGGGTGCAAATGTGTGTATGTGTTACGTGTGTGTGTGTGTGTGTGTGTGTGTGTGTGTGTAGTTGAGTGCAGTTACCATAGCCCTACTTAGAACAATGACCATTAACAACAAAATATATTATTTTAGTTAAAATATCTGTATATTTAATTACTTTGTCATTTTACTTTGTACTTTTTTATGCATAGATAGAATGTGGACTGGTGGTTTGATAGGTTAAAAATCAACACACAATACTTAAATTTGGTATGAAAGACCGTTGTTGACTGACTTCCATCATGTCCATGAGTGTCGCTGCTGGCTGAAACCTTTCAGCCTTACCCCTTTACACTGAAGTTGTGGTGAGTGACTTGAGGTTTGAACCACATATGCAGTCTACATGCATGTGTGTACACTGAGGGGCAGATTTTTGGTCAGACTAGCAGCCTGAAAATTAACCTGTAATGGAACCATTGCAGGTTTGCACTGATTTGGTTTTCAAATATGTAGTTCTATTCTTTGCAAAATGACCATCTTGCATCTTGCAGAACTTTCAAAAATCATGTTTTGCGATGTTTGTTGACAATTTCACTCTGATCTACACAAAAACAGTTCTTGACTCTTAGCTCATGGTTCGGAGAATATAATTGTTTTCATTGTCTTGTCTCATTTCTGTCACACTATCCCATTCTCAATTCGCTCCCAGCAGGAATAGCTTTTGCCGCTGTTGAAGATGGCAAACACACACTCTGGCGTGGTACAAACATAAACACCACACATATCTGACAGGGACACAGGCAAGCATATATCTGCTGTGCGTGCACACAAACAAACACACACACACTCATGCACAGACACACACATATACACACACATAGTAACACACTCTCTTCTTCAATTCTGGGCAGGTACTAAGGTGAGGGAGGAGTAACTGGCATAAGAACGGAGCACACCCTTGTAATGACAGCACCTGGTACACTCATGTAAGGCCTTCCACTTTAAATACAAGCACATATAAACGTCTCCTCTGGTTTTTCTATTGCACTTCAGGGTTTAAACCTCTTAACACACACCATTACTGAATGACAGGGAGCAGGACATGCCTGTGTGCAGTTTCTGTGATTCTTCTTCTTTTCACCGGCGGGTTATAATAAGTTATTACAATAAAATCAGATAGAGACAGTGAGAGAAAGGCAGAGAAATAGAGAGAGAGAGAGAAAAGAGATGAAGGGAGACAGAATGAGATAGAGAGAAGAGAGAGAGAAAGAGAGAGGGAGGGAGAGCTCGGCAGTGGAAGAACTTGGTTTGCATGCGTCAGCACACGGCCAGCTGGGCGGAGTGTAATTTTGTTTTGACCCCACCCCAAAAGCACTGGGTGGTCTGGCTTATGCAAATTGAGCTCACCAAACCTTTCTCCAGAGCGTCTGTGCCCAGAGAGGTGATTGGCTGGCTGCTATGGAAGTGCTCTCTGATTGGGCATCTAGCGCTGGTCGGCGCCATTTCCTCTCATGAGTCTTTAGTAAAGCCCCTCCCCAATTCCCCTGAGTTGGTTATGTGACCGTCCCCTCCCATCATGCCCCCAGAACAACATTTCCTGGTTCTGCAGTCCAATGAGAGGCTGAGTACTTAGAGGGCGAGGAGGAGACTGGTCCAATAGGATGATGTGTTTCTGGTGGTGTGTACAGTGGAGGTCATCTTTGCCTCTTGCTCCTTTGGTGGGGTGCGGGGAGGGTGTCCACCACTGCAGCACACGCACACACACACACAGATACACAAACAAACCCAAAAACACACACGTGCCTAGAGGAAGCACACAGGTCCAACCTCCAGGTGGTATCGGGAGGCAGGCGTGGCCTCCGGCAGATTGGCGATGTGAGTGATGGGTAGCAGGGCGGGATCTGTCACTCGGAACAGGAAACGCACTTGATGCCACTGCCCATCCCTCTGCTGTAGTACAGAAAACAAGAAACCTAATGAGAACTTGGGACTGTTAAAACACATAGGGCCCTATCATGACAGTCAAAAGCGCATCGTCACTCGTCAAAAGCTTATTCAAATTTAGTAGGATGTGTCCAGTCCACATTGGGAGGGTTTTCTTTAGCAAACGTCGAGCGCATGGCGCAACAAGGTGTTCCTAGGTTTGGGTGTGTCAGGGTGTTCAGTCATGGGTGTGTTTGGGGCGTAACATCATTTAAACCAATGACAATGACATCTGTCATTCCCTTTAACGGCGCAAAGCACGATGTCAAATAAATGCATCGGTATTTTGACATTCAGCGGCGCATTTGAAGGAGGCTGCTTGCGAGACCAAATGGAATAGTCATTCCACTAAACCATACTTTACTAAAACCTAGCATAGCCTTCACGCATTTGCACTCCTCTATTTTTTTAACTCATTGGCAAAGTGAAACTAACTTCACCATGGTGTCAGTCAACGACAAGACAATTATATGCAGTTACTTTCACTATTGACTGACAATGGGTTACCATCGAAAACATACGCTGGAAAAAGCAACACTTACCCTAATATTGCTCAAATGACTGAATAAAACAACATTTATCCTGTAGTGGAGTTGCTTATATCTCGTGACAGTGTGTCTTCAGCTGTGCTCCATACGTGTCTCTCGCCTCTCCCCAAATCACTTTTAACCGTCATTACCAATTTTCAAATAATGGTGAATAACTACTCATCATGAGATGTACAGTATTTCGTAATATCTTTATTCTAATTATGTTTCCTATTGTAATCGTGCAATTTGTAATGTTTTGCTTGGACGTGCGCTGGTGTGCGTTCATGGATGATAGGTGCACTTAAAATAAAACAACTCGCCATAGACTTCTGACCAGGTGTACAATAGCGATTTTTAGACAATGCGCTAAGCCACTCCCTAAGTTGTTAATTGCCACACCCCTGGGCGCATTGTTTAAAAATTAAACATGCAAAATAAGGAATTAAACTTCGCGCCGGGTGGAAAACGAGTTTTACGCCATGCGCCAGTGTGCAAAATACAGCCCATAAAGACCCTTTCCAAGCCCCTATGCACTTTTAAATTTTCTTGAAACTCTTCTTTTGAACTTTTCTTGCAAGTTACTGTAATTTATAACCAAAATGTTATTAGTGAGGATATAAATTTAGCTGAGTAGGATGTTATGACCTACTGAATAGGATGCTAGGATTCTATGACCTTTTTAATGATATTGGTTCACTGTTATTTTGGCTTAACTCACCCAGCAGGTGTCCTCCAGCACAGCGGGCTCGAGCATCGTCCCTCCCCACCCTCTGAAGCGCACGGCCCTCTGGGAAGGTGGGAGTCCATGGGCAGGGCTCCACACACTGATGTTGAAGCAGTGGACCGTCAGACTCTGCTCCGCTCCCAGACTCAGCAGTTGGAGGAAGTTCAGCTGGACACGCCCCACATTTATCTCCAACTGCCAATCAGATGCCAAAGAGATCAACACTGGATCAACCACAGGTCAGCAGCCATGTTAAAAGAACATATGCTATTAGCTTTTAAATGAATTGTGGAATGTAATTATAGGCTATATATATGTACATATTATTTTAGTTTTATTTTCCTGCTTTTTTGTGTCTTGATTCATTTTGTCTTATATTATCTATTTATTTATCTGTTTTTATTTATTTTTGAGCACTTTGGTCAATCACAGGTTGTTTTAAATTGTGCTATATAAATAAACTTGACTTGACTATGTTGAACAAACTGGGTCAACTGTTTACATGTCATAATAATCTCATCCTATCATGTGTTACATACAGGAACCATTTAATCTGACTAGCCGTGTAAAATGTGCACATTCATTCTGTTTGTCGCAGGGTTTATAATCAGCTCAAAAATACAAATCTATCGTCTGTTCAGCGCAGTTATGCATCAACAGTGTGAAGCGTGTTTACTCATACTGGAAGATATAATGAACTATAATGAAGAACAGCGAGCACAAGAAACCGGTGTTGTCAGTTGTTGTCAGTAGGCAGTTATTGGGTTAAAGGGCACTGCAGTTATTGTGTTCTGTGAACATTCTTGGCTGTAATTTTTCAACAGATTGCACTGACAGCTGTGGAGGTTATTTAGCATGAGTGATTGAACTAAGTTGAGCTAAGTAGTGATCTTATGCAACATTGCCAGCGTGTTCCACAAAGAATCAGCACGACTGTAATAAGCTGTAATAAGCATACCTTGGCTGCTGTGATTGGTTTGAGGCAAGTGTGTCCGTTCTTGCATGTAACCTGTATGGAGTCGGAGGAGCAGCCCAAGTTTGGATCGATCCAGTAAGTGCCTGTAGGAGAACAAACAACACACCTGGTTTCATCTCTGATCACCTATTCAACTGGCTCTCTTTATAGCTCATTATTACTCAGTCCTTCCCTCTCTCTCTCAAACACACACACACACACACACACACACACACACACACACACACACACACACACACACGTTCAGTTCATTATTATTTCATAAAGATGTGTGTGCACTCTTTCTGCCTCACTACTGTATCTCTCTCTCTCACACAGACACACACACAGACTCACGCACACAGATGACCCACTGACCGTGAGTGTGTGAGTGTTGGCAGTGGTGTAGATCTCTGCAGAGGCGCGCCGGGTTGCGCTGGCTGCCCTCTGGGTTCTGCAGGCTGTGCACGGCGGACAGAAGGTCGTGCAGGGTTTCCAGCAGACCCACCGCCTCATCCAACATCACTCCTGTCTGAGAGACACACAGAGAATAAGGGCACAGAGCGTTAAGGCAGGAGGAGGGGATGGAGAGATCAGAAGAGTCAAAGAAAGGATGAATCTTTTTCAGACAGCTGCTGTCTGTATAGTCCTTTGTGTGTGTGTGTACATATGTTGTGCATATGGCTGTGCACACTACTGACCTCTCTCTTATGAGGAGTGTGTGAATCGATGAACACCTGCAGAGCTGCAATGTCATTCTGCTTCTGAGAAAATAAGACATTCTTACTATCTTTTTATTATTATTAACATATACACAAACACATCACATTACCCAATAACTCACATAATGGACACATAAAGGGCCTACACATATTAATACACAGCCCTATTGGTGAGAAGGACAAGATAGTGGGAGGAATAGGCACTCACAAAAGATGGGGGCACACTAGGAGGACCCTGCAGCATAATGAGAAACAACCGTCAGACTGTTCACAAAGCACTTGTTTGATGTACAGAATGTTATGAGTATTTGTGGAACAGAACTCACTGGAGGTCCAGGTGGTCCACGAGGCCCGGCTGCACCCTATAACAAAACAAAACGCAACATACAAATGCATGTTATGGTACATGTGTGTATGCATGTCTCTGTGTGTGTGTGTGTGTGTGTGTGCTCATGGCTGCATGTGTGAGGGAATATTCACCCGTGGTCCTCGCACACCCTGCATATGAGAGAGAAAAGGAACAATATGGTCACATATTCATAATAGTATTAGGAAACATTGTGTCACTGTCCACTATGTTTGTGTGTGCACAACAACGTGGGGGCGTGAGGACTTACATTTTCCCCTGTGTTTCCCTTATCTCCTTTTATACCCTAGGGGCAAAGGTCAAAGGTCAACCCAGACAAAAAAAAATTAAGTGCACAAGAACAAGATAAAATCAACACACACACATACACAGCTGCAAACACAGACAAAATACTTACAGGATGACCAATTGGGCCTATAGCTCCCATAGGACCCATCGCCCCAATTCTCCCCTATAGGCAGCAAGAGACAGAGAGACATAGTTATGATGGTTATGGGTAATAGGTGATTACTATTAATAATGCTAATTCATCTCCCATTTAAAAACCCAGTACATGTGCTATTCATGAATTAGCCAATGAACAATTTGTTCAAGTGAACATTCACAATTTACAAGGAATCCCAAAAGACACTGAATGAGTATAGTGGAGACCTACAAAGATGAGCGTGACCTGTAATAATAAATCTAATTCTACATTAGTGAATGTAAGGGTAAGAATGTAGATGGAGTGTGGTAAGTGAGGTTCCCCCGTCACTGTGAAGCGATTTGAGTGTCAAGGAAAGCGCTATAGAAATGTAACGTGTTGTTGTTGTGGGGGAGTTAGAGGGGGAGACCCTCAAACTCACCACGCTGCCCTGTGGCCCTTTAGGTCCTCGGACGCCCTTTGGACCCATGTCCCCAGGAGGTCCCTAACACACACACACACACACACACACACACACACACACACACACACAGATACACGGAGAGGGAACGAGAGAGAGAGAGAAATCATGCAGTCACACTTACAGCATACAGCAATCCGCATAGTTCTGTTTGTATACAGGTCAATGTATTTCATTTAATCCTTGCACTGATACATACTACATTTTCTGAACTTCGCTAACAATTATTACAATATCCACAATCCTTAAAACATGGGTTGCTGTTGCTATGACGATGTGGAGGTACCTGGGGTCCAAACATTCCAAGGATCCCTGGGAATCCGGATTCTCCAACATCCCCCTGAAAAACAGGTGTGTAGACAACATTAGTCAGTGTCTCATCAGTGCCAGTCATGATTTCTCAGCATGCACATGTCTGTGGGCATATTTGCGTTGTGTTGTGTGTGTGTGTGTATTTGTATGTGTGTGTGTGTGTACTCACAGGCTGACCCTTGACTCCTCTGCTGCCCTGTGCTCCGGGCAGACCCATCCCTCCCTTATGGCCTCTCTTCCCGGCTGGGCCAGCATGCCCTGCTAGACCACGCTCACCCTGAGCAAAACACAGCAGTTATACACACCTGCAGAGACACACGCAACCACACATACACACACACACACACATCCAGGATACATACATACACAATGCATGTTTCTGTGTGTAAGAGATGTGTGAGAGTGTATGGCTGTAACATACCTTTGGTCCGAAAGCACCCTGGTCTCCAGGTAAGCCCACCACGCCCCCTTTACCACGGCCACCAGCTTTGCCAGGAGGCCCAAATGCCCCATCATCGCCTTGGTCCCCCTGAGATACAAGGAGGACAAAAACAAGGAGGGGGTGAATGAAAAACTGCTAACAGCCTATAAGTATGTTTTCTGTGATGAACTGTTCATTTCCCATGTATGATTTCCTGCATGCTTGCCAAGGGATTACAGGACTAGCTGTGGTTGTCATTAAAAATGGTTCCTTGTGTTCAATAAATAATTGGATGGGAAGGTAGCATGGTAACTGAAAGCAAGTTGGTTTTTGGGCATTGTTGGGTTTGGGGGTTTTTTGGGAGAGATGTGTTCATTACAGAATGTTCTTTTGCAGTGTTGCAGTGGGGGTAGAACTATTCTTCTAAGCAAAATTGCTCTGCAAATAATTACCAGCGACTTGTTTTAAAACTTCAACTGATCTTTTTTCCACTCGTGAGGCTCTAAGATCAAGGATTCTTCGACATACTGTACCAATCTACTCACAAAGGGTCTTAAGAAAAATATTGTATTTTCTAATGAGCATTTTCAAATAATATCCTGCTGCTTTCTCTAGACCCTTTTAGTCTCACTGGTATGCCTTTCGTCCCATCCTTCCCTGGGTGTCCATCTTCACCTGGAGGGCCCTCCAGCCCCTCACGGCCCACCACACCGCGAGGCCCAGGCAAACCCACCACACCCTGAACAGAGAAAGAGACAGGACATGTTCAAAAGTAATCTATCTATGTGGGTATACTGTATGGATGAAAGCACAGAAAATGTTTTACCGGTGATCCCCGGCTTCCTCTATCTCCTGTTGGACCTTGCTTGCCTTTTTGACCCTAAAGCAACATACAAGCATACAGAGTGATGGAGAGAATGATTCAGAGACAGAATGAAACACTGGCTATGATATACAGCTAAAGTAATAGTTGACTGCTGAGAATCATTTTAAGTCACAGAAAAGTTCTCACTCACTGATACACACCAATGTACACATGAAAACACACTTACCAAATCTCCTTTAGATCCTTTAGGCCCTTGTAGTCCACGAGGTCCAGGGTGGCCCTGAAAGAAAGAAAAAGTCATGAAGCTTAAACTGACTGTCTGTATGTTTCTACTAAAATGTGTCTGTGTGCATCTGGGTTTTATATAGTAGCTCTTGCATTTACAGTATCTTATGCGTGTAAGTGTGCATGTTTCTATATGCACGAATGTCTTGAAGGCAGGGGTGAACGTAGGCTGGTACAGTCCAGTCTGGCATACCACTAAAAGATTCAGTAGCAGTAAGCTGTACTGGAGAGAAAGGGGAGCAGCCGCCTGCCTGAACCAGGACAGCCAACTCTCACACACTGCGTGCCAGACTCAAGCAACTGACACATCTCACTCTCTCATAACACACATCACTTTTCTCATGCTAACTTTTTGTCTACACTTCCTTCAATGTATTTCTGATTACTATACTGCTCAAAAAAATTAAGGGAATACTTACAGTTTTCCACAATTACTAAAATACATTGTTTGAAACCTTCCACCCTTTTCTCCATTCTCAAACTACATTCACAGAATGTCTGACAGCTCTTGCAAAATAAAACACTCGCCTCAAAAGTTTTACTTGTGCTCAGAACCAAACAGTGTCAGAGTACCAATCCAGTGTATTATTGAAGTGTTCCCTTAATTTTTTTGAGCAGTATATTTCTGATTTCCGATAACTAATCTAATTAAGCAATGCACCACACCGATACATTACCTTCTGTCTAATGTATTTTTATCTTCATTCACATAGAGACATATCAGAGACAGACTGAAACAATCTAACTTTATTTGGAAAGGCAACATAAAACCATGCATACAGAAAGTGTACAAAAGCCCATCAGTTGTGCTGTGTGTTGAGTCACATCCCTCATCACCCAGAATCCTTTTCAGAAAGAGAGGTGAGTTGTCAAACTATACATTTTAAGAAATGTATGAATGCCACGTTTAGTTTTACTAAATGCATACTATATATTAGCTTTATCTTTTTGATGAGCATGACCTTGTATCATGACCAACTTGGACTTTGCAACAATCTCTTTCTTTCTCCCTCAGATAAGACATGAGAACAGTTTAACCTAAAGAGTTAGTAGGGGAGAGGCAGAGGGGCCTTCCACAGAATGTCAGGAAAGAACAGGTAGCAGGTCCTGATGAATGCTTTAAAATAATCATTAATGTAGCCTATTTAGGTGTGTTGAAAATGTTTCGGTGTGCATCTGTAACAAATCTCACTCCAAGCTGCACTAAAAAGTTGGGAGCCCTGCAGATATCCAGAGAGCAGGTGAACAACATGAAGCAGTGAAGGTTGTGCTAGTAGCACCGGCAAGAATCTACTTCATTTACTTTCACCCCTGCATGTAGGTGTGTTGGTGTGTGCATATGTTTCTGGATACAAGTGATCCTTACTTACAGGTAATCCAGGAGCACCAGCTCTGCCTCTTTCTCCATCTACACCTGGTTGACCCTAAAAACAAAACAAAGTTAAGTTGCTTCTATGAACCTATTCAAATCTTTGAGTAACATTGAGTAATATGTACAACCAATAACAACTATGTAGCTTACAGATGGTTCTAATTCTTACTTTGTATCCAGGATCACCAGACTCCCCTCTATCACCTCTGTCTCCAATTCGGCCCTGAAATCATAAATGCACACACACACACACACACACACACCATTTAGTGCACATGCACTCATGCAAGCTTTGAATGGTTTCTATGAAAGAGGCAAAACAAGACAAACTCACTCTGAGTCCGGGAGGACCAGGAGGCCCCTCAACCTTCCCATCATCCCCCTGCTCCCCCTAAGAACAAGCAGAGCATTGTGGGTAACTGTACATTGGGGTGGAACATTCTCTGCATTTAAGAAGATTGTGTGTATGTGGGTGTGTAGCTATGTGCAAGGATGTTGTCTGAACCCAAAGCTAATTAGATCAGGCACTGTAAGACTACATACGCCTGGGGAGGCCTCTCCACACAGCTTGACTAAGTGAATGAGCTTAAATGAATGTGTGTGTGTGTGTGTGTGTGTGTGTGTGTGTGTGTGTGTGTGTGTGTGTGTGTGTGTGTGAGTACAAATGCAAGTGCATGAGAAAGTATGTACGATTGTGTATGAATGTGGGTAAATTGGCATGAATGCATTCTGGGCAAGAGGTTGTGTGAGTTGTAAACACGACGGTAGGGAGTCGTGGGTTTCACTGAGCGTTTAGAACGATCTGGGTCAAGTAACTCACTTAAACCCTACATCACCCCGATAAATACAGTTATGAAACAAATTAAAGCTGATCTGCATAGCTGGAGATCGGAGGGGAACAGTGCACAGATTGTGTTATAGGCCAGAGGCCCTATTTGGGTCTGTCTAGGCAAGAGCATGTCATAGACCAGAGTTCATTTGAAAATTAATTAGGGATTAAGTGGAAAAGCAAGTGAGTCTCTCCAAATATGGAGGTTGATGTCTGTTTGCAATGTGTGTGTTTGTTATGTAGGACATAAGATGTGTGGTGTGTGTGTACCTTTTCACCTTTGGGTCCTGGAGGTCCAAGTGGGCCTATTGGACCTTGATGACCCTATAACCAAACACATAATACATTTTCACCATGCTATACATCATTTTCTAAAATTGTAGTTAAATAATTCTATGACCTATTGTGCACATCTGCATCAGCATGTGTTTGGCAGCACTGCGTCTCACCTCATAGCCTGGTATGCCTGGCTCCCCCTGCTGGCCCATTCGCCCTGGTGCACCCTGCAGAGACCGACAGAAAGCTGATGTTCATTACACCCAGTGGTGTAGTCTACGTGATACGCAGGACTACACAGTATACCCACTTAAAAAGCATCACCATCTCAGTATACCCACTTATTTAACATTTGGGGTTGATCACAGTATACTCACTAGAGCTAACTAGACTACACCACTGATTACACCACTTGTGTGGATGTTTGTGTTGGGAATTCTCAGTGGATAGTAGAACTCATATGAATTATTGGGATATTATTCTTTTTCTCTGTATTCCTAACTTTCCTAAAAAGAAAATGCAGAATGCTAGCAAAGCAGCATAGACCAATGCAGACATAAATATTACTTGGTTGATGGTGCAAAGTGCTTTTTTGCTGACTAATGCAGATCTGTCGTTGGGATTTTCTTATTTACTTGCAATGCTTTGCTAGACCAGTGTAGTGTTTCCCATACATTGACTTATTTGTGGCGGCCCACCACATAATCAAAATTGACCACCACACAATGATTTTCCTGGTTGTACTAAATTGTGCTTAAATCTGGTTAGAATCATAACCACACTGCACTAATTTGTTAAAAACTGTTGCATTCAGGTTAATTCTGCAAACCTACCACCACAAATAGAATTCAATTCTGTGGGAAACACTGCAGTGTATTTGCAGTGATTAAAGTGATACACTTTCAAATATATTTTTGTCTAAAACAATGCAAATAAAGAAGTAATCAAACATTGGTAGTGGAGTGCACCATACTCATGTTGCCGCCATGACGTAAACGCTAGCAGGCTACTTACTACACACCCTACACATGCCCTGCCTATGCTGTAGCACAGTCAGTTCTCAACCAATGCGCTGAGGCAAACTGCTGTGCTGTGAGGCAAAGTGAGGTGGGTCATGGAACTTTGAGGATCTCCATGTCTTTTTATACCGGCTCATGAAATAGGTTATATGGCTATTTTAAAAGGCATCAATGACACAGTATCTTAATTAAAAAGCTCAGTCAACATCATGTGAGCATATGTCTATCACTGTGGTCTCGGCTCATGAACACACACAAAATATGGGCATAAGAATGAACACCCCTATATATATATATATATATATATATATATATATATAGCCTATAATAATGTGTGAGACATAACGTTACTTTATAATCAGTAACCATAAGTCAGTGTGCCTTGGAGTTTTGGTTTGACCTCTGGTGTGCTAAGGACCTCTGCTGTAGCACACGTTACTGTCTCAGACATCCTCCCTCCCTCCCAGCCACCCTCTCCTTCTCACCACATGTCCGATGGTTCCTCTTGATCCTTTTGGGCCGACAGCGCCATTTGCTCCGATTTTCCCCATTGGTCCTGTTTCACCCAGATGGCCTTGGTGTCCTTTAGTCCCCTGGAAGACAGATTATTTCCCTTTTACAAAACACACGTCACCCCTCAAAGTCAAACTTGGCGGGTTAAAAGTTAGCCGATATTATACATGGGCCTCCGTTTACAATGTTCAGCAGGTTGATGATTTGGTTGATGGTACAATGTAGACCTACAGTGGAATGAGGCTAAAGAAGAGGTTATGGACTTACCTTGGGGCCTGGTTTGCCACGATCACCCATCTTCCCAGGTTTGCCTTCAGGGCCCTATGAGAAACAAGTCTGATAAGGCATGGCTGCACATAACATTGTAAAGCTTAAGTGGATATGGGCATGTGTGCATGTGTATGTCTTTAAGTGTCTGGTGTTGTGTGTGTGTGTGTGTGTGTGTGTGTGTGTGTGTGTGTGTGTGTGTGTGTAAACTCACTCTAACGCCTGTAAGTCCAGGGTCTCCGGGTGGTCCTTCCTTCCCCTTGAGTCCAGGCTCGCCTCTCTCCCCCTGTGGCCCCTCTGGACCCATATCGCCCTTCTCCCCCTGGACACACACACACACACACACACACACACACACACACACGGCATATACACATGAGGCATCATTAGTAAATGTCCAGTGGTGGGCAGGTCTTAATACAAGGCAACAAGACAACAAAATGCGCCTGATATAGCATGGCCAACACAGGTCATCTTCCTTCTTCATGACAGTGGAAGTCTTCCCGGTGAAAAAAAAAAGGTAAACATCACGATTTATGGACAATTGTAAACTGGAAAACACTTTAGACCAGTGACCTCCTGCATAAAGGTCAGTCTTTAAAACTGGTGTAGGTTTCAGAAGTTGAAACTTTGTGTTGTCTCACCTTGAGTCCATCAGGCCCAGCATGCCCAGCTTCTCCCTCTAGTCCTGGCTCTCCCTAAAACACAGACACACAGAAATATAAATAAATATACATAAATCTAAATAAAGAAATGTTATTTATACTCCAATAGACTGTAATTCTAGATCCTCAAACATGAAACAAAGGACAAAGACAGTGTTCAGTCCCAGTAACTGGAAAATAGAAGATGAAAGGGACAGAGTCTCAGTAGTACCACTGATTTTAATAGGAATCTGTTCAAAATTATTTATGTGCTAGACTCTTACAGCTGACAAACAAGTGCCAAAACATCCAGCTGCCATTCGTTTTCTATACAAGCTGGCAACAACATTGGCAAGTGTTGACAATTCAAAGTTACCATAGCACACAATGGAAGATTTATTTCAGGCAAATGAAACGTAATTAAACCCACTGACAACTGACTACTTGAGAAATAAATCTGACAAGGAGGACCAACTACAAGTCTACTAACGATCAATAGCAACTTGTGAGATCTCATCACTCTTCTTTATACTTATTTGTTTTTTAGGAAAAGCCATAAAGGTTCAAAAGGACCTTACAGAGGTCTTTTGGCCAAGACATGACTCTTCATCAAAGCTTTACCCCATAGAGAACCCTGTACAGACAGAAAGTGTTCTTTTGGGCTGACTTACAACTGCTGCTATGAACTGTAGGACTTACAAGAACCTTTAGGAGGTCTTCTAACAACCCAACAAACCTTTATTGTGTGTAAAGTAGCAGCATGATGGTAAGAGCTATGTCATTATGACATTGTTGGAACGCTTACCCTGGGGCCAAGCATGCCGGCCTCTCCAGCATTTCCTGGTGGTCCGAGAGACCCCTGTAGAAACGAAAAACGCAGCTATTTACTGTTTTCCACGGACTATTTGAGATCACATAATACTTTAACAAGGAAACTGCAGCCAAGTCCCTGAAATGGGTGAATACAATTCATTTGAAATCTTAAAGCAGCACCAACAACATTGGAAACCAATGATTTCAGCTCTGTTACCATGAAAGAGTTTACCAATCTAGAACTGTCAGATGATCTGCCAATTTCTAACACATGCAACCTGGCAAATGTGGACCAGACACCATATTCTTCCAAGTATATGCAGTATATTCTACCCTCACACACACACACACACACACACACACACACACACACACACACACACACACACACACACACACACACACACTCAGACACAGAAAGACATAATATTAATAACACTGAAATACATAATGGTCATACACACACAAACCTTCTCTCCTGGTTCGCCTGATAGTCCTGAATCCCCAACTTTACCAGGAGGACCCTGAGAATATATAACATTAACAGGTCAACTATTTTGCCAAAGTTGACATTGTGTGCATGTTTCTGTATGTAATGTCTTAACAATGTCTGTTCAGATGGTGTTTACCTTCAGCCCCATGTCCCCAAGAGGCCCAACAGTTCCCGGTACACCTGAAGGCCCCTACACACACACACACACACACACACACACACACACACACACACAAGCACAAACACACATAAATGCATACACACAAACACAAACACAGACACATAGGCACACACAAAATATTAGGACCGAGTAATTCCACCAATTTCCATGACTCCATGGAGTCAGGGAAAAATAGAACAAGATGTCTCTTAAAGATAAAATTACAGATAATGATGCCCATATCCACTGGACATGGGTCAAAATGTGTCATTTGTATTATATTCAGGGTCTTAAGAACACTCGAAGTTACTACAACAAGTTACTTCTACAGTTACTACAATAAAACAAGATGCCAATTCCAAATACCATCTTAGTGATGTAATCATCATCGTGTTTAAATTACTCCACAACATATGTCAAACAAAAGTACACACAACTGTACCACCATGAAAATGCTAACTACACAACATTCTCAAGGAGGACGGAGAAAAGAGGGAGAGGGGGAGCATGAGGGGGTGGGAAAGAATGATAAACAGAGAATATTGTGTCATCCTCACCGGTTCTCCTGCAATCCCCTTATCTCCCGGTGGGCCAGAGGGGCCTGGTGTACCCTATGAGCACAGACAGAGCCATCACACACACACACACACACACACACACACACACACACACACACACACACACACACACAAACAGACGGAATTAATACAAACACGCACAAAAGACACACAGGCATTAGGCGCACATACGTGCGATCCATCACAAAACCTACCGGAAAACCCTTAAGCCCCCTTTCTCCAGGCTCCCCAAGCTTGCCCTACAAAGAGAGAGAGAAAGAGAGAGAGAAAGAGAGGGAGAAAGAGAGAGAGAAAGAGAGAGAGAAAGAGAGGGAGAAAGAGAGGGAGAAAGAGAGAGAGAAAGAGAGAGGGCCCAGTGAAAAAAGCATCAAGATGAATAGATTATTCTGGGATACTAATCAGCATTTGGCCAACAGGAGAGACAGGAAGTGCTTTTACATCATTGCCTGGGAAACCAATCTTCCCTGGTGGTCCATCAAGGCCCTGCAAACAGCAAGAAAAGGCGATTTCAAGAGGAGAAGATGAGAAGATAATGAATGCATGAGACAGAAGAGTATAGCAGTGGGCTGACTTGTGCATGTTTAGTAGGGGCGACTGTGACGTTGCCACGACTACATGAGACAAGTCACCCCAGAGGGAAACTCACCTTCTTTCCCTCGCCACCACGCTCCCCGACCAGCCCGTCAGGCCCCCTAGGACCCTGCAACACACACACACACACACACACACACACACACACACATTTGGTCTGGTGTATTTCAGGTAGAGATCTCAGTCAAGGATCAACCTCTCCTATGAGATCTATTCTATTGCTCGTATTGAGATCTATGGACCATATGCACGGAATGCCCTTAACCCAACTCATTTATTAGCCAACTCTCCTGCCCTGCCCTCATTCCCTTAAGCCAACTCATTTATTTCTGGTGAATGGTCAGCTGTGTTGTAACCAGGGTAGGAATTTCACAGCGGCCACGACGGCCATGGCCGTGATGCCCCTTTGAAAATCAGAGGTTTACAGGCCACGGTGGCCTTGGTGCCCCCTTCTTTCAATATTCTGCTTTGCGTCCTACTAATAGAGATTTTTATTTAGCCTGTGGCCTGTCAAAATAATCTTAGCATTCACAGCGCAAATGAATTTAGTCTTTTACGCAGTGGAGAAAGTGACAGCGCAAGAAAGAAAGTCCGTCCAAATTCACCCATTCTTCTCAGTTGAACTATCAGAATAAACAGCAGACCTTATCGAACACAAAGGTGTAAAGCAGTCCCCTGTACAGTTAGCTGTTCCAGAGTAATCCAGTTTTGAATTTGCAGTAAATTTCGACATGCATGGATGTCTCCAAATTTGGGCTTTAAGTTTTACAATGTGGTTAAATTGTTCCACATGATTTCATAACGGGCCAAATACAAAATAAATGTTACAAATATCGCCTAGATATTGGTAAATCAGAGGACAGCTGACTAAGAGTTTGTGAAAGTAGCCTTAATGATCACAAAATGCTAAGCATGCATCTAGGCTATTTGAGTTTCTTAAAGCTGAGCTGTGCTTAAATTGTTCAATACATGATTTCATAGCAGGTCAAATATAAAATAAATGTTATATATAGCCTAGATATCTGTAATTATTAGATGATCAGATGATTTACAGTTCTATGTAATATGTCATGTTTTTGTAATGTTTCATACAGTGATGCAGGTCTACTGCAGTGAATAGGCTAAATACAACTTTGATCATTTTTATATACTACTACTGTATAGTTAACTTTGGCCTTGGTGCCCTGACATGTGGCCTTTGTGCCCCCCACCAAATATGCCCAACTGATATTGGGCATATTTGGTGGGGGCCATATCGCCCCCAGAATGGTGAAATTCCAAGCCTGGTTGTAACGCCATCTGCTGTCATATTCTGCTCCTTACATGTTCACTCCGACACTGAATATCTTGCTTGCCCAATAATAACAATTTTGACACACGAAAAATCCTTCTACATCATAACGTGCTATTTCACTAAGTGCAACACCCAAACGGGTCCGTGTAGAGTAGACACTAATTACATTAACAATGGTGGCTACAACACCTTCCATGCATGTGGTCCATTGAAAGTATTGCAGTTTCAAAATCAGTTGATTAAGTCTGACAACTCAATTCACACATTGTACAAATATATACATACCCGTCTGCCTTTAGGTCCTCTGTTACCGATTGGTCCTCGAGAGCCGGCGATACCC
>NC_055969.1:4266563-4279063 GCF_018492685.1 Alosa sapidissima | reverse complement strand
ACTGATTCTTTCACAGAGGAAATGTGAGACAGGCTTGTCACAGAGGAGCACAGTGCATTGCACACAGACATACATAAACACACACACACACACAAAAGGCAACATTTGCATTAAATAATATACAACATGCTTACCAATTTAATATGGCTTATGATCAACTACAACTCTTCTCATTATGACTAATCACATTACATCTGCTGAGTGTAACTGCCCCCACCAGTGATGCAGAGATGAGGGCAGCGGCCTGTTCCTTAAGGAAAATCTAATTGTAACCAGGCGCTTATTGGAGCTTTCTGCAGCGGTCTGACAATCAAAACTCACCTCATGTCCTGGTGGTCCGGGTGGGCCTATTGGCCCCTCATCGCCCTGGAAACAAAGAGGACAATAACTTAAGGATTTATGACTACAGGAAGAGTTACGTCTTTAGTCAATGAAGCACACATGTACACAAACACATGCGCAAAAAACAACACTCTCTCTTCCTCTTGCAAACAAACACACTTAAAACAGAGATGCAGACACAGAAAAACCACATGCCCAGTCGTTAATGCTCTTATAAAGAACACAAACAAACAGAAACATACCAGCAGCCCAGCACCTCCTTTCGGCCCAGGTAATCCCCTTGCACCAAGCTTTCCCTGAGCACAGACACAAACAGGAGTTCAGCGAAACACTCTAAATCACACAGATCATTGCCTACAGACATTCCCGCACACACCAAACAGTAATATACACTTCTTACCTTTGGACCCTCAAGGCCGTTGTGTCCGGGAGGTCCAATGTCTCCAGGAAAACCCTGAGGAACACATTCACTCTCAATCAACAATGAAACCCATTGACTGTATCTGTTTATTGTTCATCGTGGTGTACTATGCTGTGTGTACACATGATCAGTGTCCGTATTCAAGTGTGTTGAAAGCGGAGCTCACCTCTGGCCCTTGGGGACCAGGTGACCCATCAGGACCTCTATCGCCTGGTCTACCCTGAGACACACACACACACAAATACACACACAAACACAGCTCAGTGGGGAGAGTGATGCTGCACACCTGATATAACATACAGGGGGGAGGGGTGGATTTTACAGTGTACAGTAAGTTTAGTCTATTGCCGTTTTATAGTAGGCATGCATATATACAAACGTTTCACGTTTGTTATGCTCACCTGAAGGCCTGGTTTCCCTCGTGGACCAGGCAACCCTGGCACACCTTGAATACCCTAAGACATACAAACATATAGATAAATACACCCGTATGCACACAAACATCGGCACATAGACACACAGCTCTCAACACTACTTCTTTAACTCTGGTGACATGGAAACAAAATATTCTCTAAATAGAATAAGACAGAGTGTGTGTGTGTGTGTGTGTGTGTGTGTGTGTGTGTGTGTGTATACAGTATATGTCTCTATGCATGTGTGTGTGTGTGTAGGAGACTCATGGGTAAATGTCCAGACGGTAAGAATCAGACATCTGGCTCAACCATTTTGCTGAGTCAGCTTGTACTATATGTATGTCTGTGAGCATGTGAACAGTGCATGTCTTTAAGTAGGGGATACCTTGTCTCCAGGGAACCCAATCTCTCCTTGCTTGCCAGGAAGGCCAACATCCCCCTGAATAATAGAGAAAGTGAGAGAGAGAGAGAGAGGGGTGGGGGGTGGGGGGGTGGAGGGAAAAGGGTGTGCAGTCTATTAGAAAACAATAAAAGTTTTCACATGTGTTCCCAGCACCTTATGTAGACACTCTGAATAAAACTCTGACCCCCTTAGACACAGATAATTAAACACAAAATCAATAAATAATTTCCAAATAAGATCATATACAGATCAAATTAACCAAAGAGGCTGGCCAATAAAAAAGCCTGAAAAGAACATGCGCAATTGAGACAGACCAATGGGGTGATTTTATGATCACATGCTGAGAGACAGGCCAATAACACGCTTTCAGATCACCTTATCACCTTTCAGTCCGATAGGGCCAACGTTTCCCGACACCCCCTGCATCAAAAACACACAAGCACAGAGAATACAATGAGAAAGCACAAACAGACATAGTGATGACACATGATCACATACAAACACATGAGCACACACACACACACACACACACTGCTAGCATGTTAGATGCAGAAAGATATTTTCCAACCTACTGATGAGTTTTGCACATCTGTGTCTTTCACTGGCTGACTTAACAAGTTTTTGGCAGTCATTATGTGGCTAAAATATAACCACTTGATGTTGCCTGCAATGTATCTTAACTGGCAGTAAAACAACAATAAATACATCATCACTCACAGTCATCATCTAGGAAAGTCTGCTGTTAAGTTCCATTCTGCCAGAAGTGCACCTGCTGGCTAAACCTTTATTCCCTTAATATATTGTAAACAATATATTACAATGACTCTTTAAAGAAAAAATACATTCAAGGACTGTTTGTGTGTGTGTGTGTGTGTGTGTGTGTGTGTGTGTGTGTGTGTGTGTGTGTGTGTGTGTGTGTGTGTGTGTGTGTGTCTTCTGTGAGAGTGAGTGACCAGTGGCCACAGAACATCTACTGTACACCAGGTGGTGCAGATCCAGGGCAAGTAGAGTGACCAAAGACATTTACCACCCTTGGCATGAACTGTTTCAATGGTTGCCCTCTGGGAAGCGTCTCTGTTCCATCAAAGCTGAGAGATTGAGAAGGAGCCCCCCTCCCCCCAGGCCATACGGGCCATGAACGGCAGGTAGGATGGCACAAATTTGAAGTGAAAACCTTGTGCTTGCCACAAACTTTCACATACAGTGTTCAAGTGTAACGTTTGAGCTGGCGCCGCACATTAAATGTCACGCAGCGTTGACAATGCAATAAGGAGACAACATGTAGGAAAACTTAGCCGCAACTTAGATCTATCAAAAAAAATCTAACTACAGTACAACATTTGTAATGGAGTAAATGGTGTTGAAAAACTCAGCAGTGCATAAAGATTGTGTATGATAACTGACTGTATAGGTCAATTGCATGTGCAAGTCCACACTTGCTCCACAAGCTGAGACAAAGACATAGGGGAGATGGGGGTTACTGGAGTCCTATACATGTGATGGAGCAGCACAGTAACAAGGCAGTCAGCATTCCCAGTATTTAAATGTGCACATGTTAAAGGTCTCATACTGTAGTGCTTGGCACTGCCTTCAAAACCTTTCTAAAACATCTCAGCATGTAAAGACCTTAAGACGATTCGGTTTCACTTTATGGAAACTTAAACTATTAAGTTCTTCTTCATTCAGGCGATATTGAACCACTGGCTCCAATAAAACCTCCACTTTCACACAGTGAAAGGCTGTCTTCCATTATAAGCCATAAATATGTTTCATCTGTTCCACTGTAAAACATATATGTGATGCTGGGGCATCATCTCTGGGGTTTATAAGTGTGTCTACTATACAGTAGTTCCACGTGTTCCTCACCTTCAAGCCAATGGGTCCCGTCAACCCCATAGGACCTGCAGGCCCCATATCACCCTGCAGCCAGATAGGGAGGACACATATTACAGATCACACATAACAACCAGGCTTGTGCAAAATTCCAGAATTAAATTGAAACTGGCTCTTAAATTCCAATTCAATTCTTGAATTTCACTTGCATTTCAATTGAGGTAGCAAACAGGAAGCAGAATTGCAATTCGAATTGTGCACAACCCTGATAGCAACAAATATCAATACGCATTTACTGGCATTCAGCCACGCGTGATGGCGATCTGAGTCTGGATGTATGGATGATGAAATACGGATACTCACAACTAATCCACGAACACCAGGAGGCCCTGGAGGTCCCAGCGTGCCCTAAGTTAGCGATAGAGGGAAGAAAAGAGAGAAAGAGAAAGAGCGCAATAGAGAGAGAGATAGAGAGAGATAGAAACACAAAGAGGGAGAGAGAGAGAGAGAGAGATGATATACTGCAACCCTTTGAAATGTTGACAAAACATCTAATTTAATGTTTGAGGGGGGAAAAAGACAGACGGGCCTCTCTAATGTGTGGGAGTCTGGGGAGTGTATTTTTGTACTGCATTGCTGGTATGTTAAAGCCAGTGAGTGTTTATGGACATGTTTATTTTGTGAGTGCGTATCTGGCATTAACGTGTGAGATTGTGACTTTTTTGATGTGTTTAAAGGCACACATTGACAGCTATGGTGGACACTGAAGGAGCTTGTTTTGTGTGTGTGTGTGTGTGTGTGTGTGTGTGTGTGTGTGTATGTGTGTGTGTATGTGTCTGTGTGTGCGTGTGTGTGTGTGTGTGTGTGTGTGTGTGTGGAGGGGTCTCTTGTGCTGCACCCATTTCCGTTCCTTCTAGAAGGTGATTTAGGGATGAAAGGATCACTTCTCTCCTCTGCTTCAGGACAGAGGGAGACATGACAGGAAGTGAGGAACTCCAAATATAGCACTTCCTCTGCTAAACTCCTAACTGCATCATCTGACACCAGCCAATGAGAGGATAAGGGAGAAACTGGATGAACTGTGGCATATTTCAGCACACATGCAGACACACACACATACACACAAACACACACACACGTACGCACACAAACACACACACACACAAACACACAAACACGCACGCAAACACAAACACACACACACGCAAACACACAAACACGCACGCAAACACAAACACAAACACAAACACACACACACACACACACACACACACACACACACACACACACACACACACAACTTACTGGCTCCCCGTCAGTTCCTGGTGGTCCTCTCTCACCGAAATCACCAGGAAACCCCTAGAAAGAGATAGCAGGAAGGAAATATAGGAAGATGTGACAGAAAGAAGAAGAGAAAGATAAACAAGAAAAAAACAAGGTTAATCTTTAAGGAAGATCCAATAAGGAATGATCAAATGTTCAAAAAGGAAGTTCTATATCAATGTCATTATTATTAGTGCCATTATTATTACACACTGTGATGTCTCTAATAGCAGGGATAAGATGTGTCAGGTGACTCTCCTGGGCAACAGCTTGAAAGCCTGTTCTGAAACTATCTGATCAAGTCCACTTCAGTAACAGAGCCAATTACATGTGCAACAAGTTAGCGGGCGTATTCCAACATCTGATACACAGATCCCTCTCCCACAATCCTCTGAAGCCGTTTTTAACTGTCAGTTAAAAAGACAGCTGACAAAACTATAGAGACTACACTGAACTGTGATGGAAACATTACACCCAGGAGTCATTAAGAACAGGAACTTGGACAGGAGGAATAAAAATGGTCCCTTGTTAGCAAAGCCATTTCACCTGTAGTTTTAAAAGTGGGTGGGTGGAGCCAGCTGTGGGTGGATGCAGCTGCCCAGCCAATCAGAGTCAAGTTGGCATGCATACTGATAAACTTGGTAAAGCCCAATGCAAAAGCCCAAAGATGAAACTTTCTTAGCTGTATGCACCACTGGATCGAGCTTATTCTACATCTTTTACCCAACATGGCTGATTGGTAGCACATTTCTCTACGAATGTCCCAAAGCCATAGTCTCCTCGACAAACAACTCAGCCGAATGGGGTTGTTTGACACGAGAACACACATAAACAAACAAGAGGACGACACATGCAGACACAGCAGTCAGGCGCTCAGCAACACAAACGGACCCTGACGGAAGAGTCAGGCATTCGCACACTCACAAACACAACTCATGAGCTAAAAAGATGTGGAGACAAAACTTTACCGGCCTACCCATCGTCCCTCTCTTCCCCGGTGGTCCAGGAATGCCCTACAGAGAGAGAGAGAGAGAGAGAGAGAACAGTCCCAACATGGAGGGAGGTACAAAGAGGGAGAGAAAGACAGATAAAGTAAGAGTTATGAAACTGTGAAAGTGTGTGTGTATATGCATGTATGTACACATGCATATGTGTGTGTGTGTGTGTGTGTGTGTGTGTGTGTGTGTGTGTGTGTGTGTGTGTGTGTGTGACGGGCAGAGAGAGAGTGTGTGAAATGGTGTGACCCAGCAACCAAGAGAAACCCGGCAACCAGACAGAGGGGAAAATGATGATGTAATTTAGGGCACATATCATTACTAATGATGTGTGTGTGCCAGAGAGAATGTAATACAGGGCATTTTACAATGTGTTACTTGCAAATGTTTGTGTGTGCATGTGATTATATGCATATTGCACAATGCCTTTGGCTGCTGGTTTCTGGTTTCCATAGTGACAGTACCCGTGGGTGTAGTAAGTCAGCTAATGGCCTGTCATTAGTTGGGTTGTGTGTGTGTGTGTCTGTGTGTGTGTGACACGGTCATTATGGGGCACAGGCAAGAGGTTCCTTCAAGTTCAAGAACTTTAGAATGAATGTGTGCATGATATGCAAGTGTGTGTGTGTGTGTGTGTGTGTGAATGAAGGGGGGCTGTGAATGTATGCATTTGTGTGGAACTAAATGATACAGAAAATGTTGCATGAATGCTCCAGTGTGAGAGAAAATGACTGTAAAAGTGTGTTTGTGCTTGTTCACCTATATGTGCACATGTAAGTGTGTGTGTGCATCTGTGTGCACGAATGGTTAATCCAAGCCACCTCCCTCTGCAGGTCAGTGGATAGAGTTCCATGTCTTTCCAAAAACCTCCTGACACTACAAATGCATCCTCCAAACTTACATAAGTCTGCAGATCTCCTTTAGCTCTTACGTAACAGCGCAGGTCTGCTCTACTCCTTACACATCTCACAGAGGAGCCGGCGCTGGCCCCCGCAGCACAACCTCCAAGCTTGTTCGCAGTCAAGCAGTTGTTTGGCAAAGATAATCAAACAGAGCACGCTCAATAAAAGCAGTGAGAGGAGCAGAGAAAGAGTTAGTAACGGGTGGAGGAA
Organism: Alosa sapidissima; assembly: GCF_018492685.1. Classification (NCBI taxonomy): domain Eukaryota; kingdom Metazoa; phylum Chordata; class Actinopteri; order Clupeiformes; family Clupeidae; genus Alosa; species Alosa sapidissima. The sequence goes on along the minus strand of NC_055969.1, from coordinate 4,272,224 downwards.
AAGAACTGCAAGAGCAAGGGGAGAAGAGAGGAGAGGAGAGGAGAGGAGAGGAGAGGAGAGGAGAGGAGAGGAGAGGAGAGAAGGCAAAGGCACAAGACGAAGATTAAGGGGAAACGGAAATGCGAGGAGAGGGGAGGATTAGAGCGAAAGGAGCACAGATCACGAAACAGAGGAGGAGGTGGAGGAGGTGGAGGAGGTGGAGTGGAAATTGGGGAGAGGAGAAGAACAAACAGTGGAGGGCAAAGAGGAGAGGATTGAGAGGGGAAAAGAAAGAAGAGGAAGGAAATAAAGGAGAGAGATAGAGGGATAGATAGAGAGAGAGAGAGAGAGAGGACGGTGACACGGGGACAGAGCAGAGGCAGGGGGAGGAAGTTTGGCCAGGGCCGGCCGAGCTTGGCCAGTGAGCTTTGACCTCATTGGCTCGCGTCATCAGTCAGCGGGGAGCGCCTGGCTGCTGCTCTAGAGGCGCAGGGTGCGCGGATTTGTTTCGGCTTACAGAAACCGGACCTCCTGGGCTGCACGCGCCATTAGCCAGCGCATAAGACCCCATTCATTTGGCTGGACTGAGCCGTCTCCAGAGCTAATAAATCTCGCTGGTGTAATTTCAGCAGATTACTCCGACGAGATTTATTATTAGAGCCAGAGAGGGGAAAAACACACACACACACACACACACACACACACACACACACACACACACACACACACACACACACAATTTAAAAGTCCCCAGTGACACTGAGTTCTGCTGAGTCACAGCTAGCCGAGCGGTTTTTAGAACTCCCCGTGAGAGGCTAGCTCTGCTTAGTCACAGTCAGCAAGATGTTTTGAGAGCCCCCGATGAGGCTTGCTCTGCCCCGTTGCATGGCAACCAGCTGTTGTTTACACTGCTTGAGGGACTTAAAGGGAGACATCTGATACTTTTAACTCGTAAAACTGCCAGCGCTGGAAACACGCTAGGAGCTGTGCCTAACAATGCCCAATAATGGCGCGCGGTGACTTTGATGGTGGAACACACTCACTCGCTCTCCATCGGCTCCAGGTAAACCAAATAGCCCTGGGATCCCAATAAAACCCTGTAAAAGAGTGAGAAAGAGAGAGAGAGGGGGGGAGGTAACTAAATAAACATTTTGGTATTTTTTTTTTTTTTTCACATGATCACACTACTCAGTGAGCGAAGACTTCCTGAGGAGGGAGGGGGCAATTCTGTCCAATCTCGGCAATCCATGGTGAAGTGATGACGAGATGACCCCAACAGATGGATGGTCAGAGAGGTGGATGGATGGATGGATGGATGGGGGTGTCAGTGAACAGATGGAGGAGTCTTCATGAAGATCAAAGCCATGAGGCAAGTGTATATGCCCATGGACTGCATGGTGCTGGGTTCCACGATGTAGTCCAAGGGCACATACTCTCACCTCAGGGATCTGTACCTACACACACAAACACACTAACGCACATACACAAACACACACACACACACACACACACACACACACACACATACACACACACAAGGCAAGCACACTCATAGGCATACACACAGAAACAAACAAACAAACAAACACGCAGCAAAACTCACACATGCATGCAAGCATGCCTGCACAGAAACCAGTGAAAACACATATTCAGAGAGCAAAACAATGTCAGCTAGTAAAAAACAACAGACCAACAACAAGGAAAGACAAAACAGAAACACAGGGTGGCTTGACAGAAACAGATGGGATGGGATTCCTGTTTAAAGATGGCCCGTGCATGTGTATCTTTTCAGCATAACCAAACATACATATTGTATACATGTATGCTAAGCATATGTCGGTGAGTGCCATCCGAATCATGCGTGCGTTCAAGCGCTAGTCATACAGGTAAAGGGAAGAGTGTGAAGACGCTTTTGCATCATTACATCCTGTGTCTGTATGCATGTCTAGTGTGTGTACGTGCAGTGTCTATGAGCATAACTGTGTGTTAGGGGGGGATATAGACAGGGGGTCTCCTGTGCGTGCGTGTGTGTGTGTGCGTGTGTGTGTGTGTGTGTGTGTAAAGGACAGAGGGGGGGGGGGGGGGTGTAGACAGCAGGGCCTCAGTTTGAATTTAAACAGGAAATTCCTGCCTATGGGGGAGGGGCTTTCTCTGATAAAGAGCCTTTAATGCAGCTTGGTAAGTGTGTGTGTGTGTGTGTGTGTGTGTGTGTGTGTGTGTGTGTGTGTGTGTGTGTGTGTGTTTCTACGTGACCGTGTGTGTGAGTTGAGGAGTAAACCTATGACTGCCACTGGTAAGCATCCCTTGAGAAAGCTTTATATTGTAACGAGAACAGAGGCTAAGAGCCGGACAGCAAGAGGGAGAGAAGAGGAGGTAGAGGGGCAGCTGAAGTGGGCAAGGAACAGGAGCGCAGAAGACAAGGTTGCTTTCACACTGCACTCTCTGGCGGGTGATGGGTTAAACAGGAAGTGATGCTGAAAGAAAATAGCGATTGGTCCACCCACCCGTGCGCCTTTTGGTCCAGGAGGTCCTATAGGCCCAGGCAAACCCTGAGAGAGAGAGGGAGAGAGGGAGAGAGAGAGAGAGAGAGAGAGAGAGAGAGAGAGCGAGAGAGAAAGAGAGAGAGAGGGCAAGAAGGAAAAGGGGGGAGATGGGGGGTAAGAGGAGAGGGAGAGCAAGGGAGAAGGAGGGAGAGAGGGGGAGAGAGAGGGAGAGGAAGGCAGAGGGAGGGGGCAGAGAGACAGGGAGAGAGGGAACACAGGTAAGTAGTGTGGTTCCTCTGTGCATGACATCCATACTGAAGTAAAATGTCAGTCTCCCAAGAGAGGGAACAATTCGTCCTCTATGTCCTGCGAGGCCAGACTCTGTCTCTGCGCTAGGTGTTATCTGGGAGTGAGAGGAGCCCTGCTCACTCTTTGTGTTCATTGTGATCAGACTAAAAAAAGAAACTTCCCTTCCCTGCAACCCAAAAGGCCATAATAACACTAATTGTTCAGTGAGAATCAAACAGATATCAACTCTGACCAAAGAGGCATTTTTACTCACTGTGAACGACTAATTGTCTTAACTAACTGTCTTTTGGTAGGCACTTTGAAATGATCAGCTGTTTTGTTGTGGTCATAAAACTGGTCATTAAAAATATTCTCTTTGCAGCACTGAGGCTGGCCAAATCTGTCCTATTTTGCTCGTGTCCTAAATCCGTTTTGTTGAGTAATCATGGAGGTGAGGTGAGGAGGCTATGTGGGGAACAGATGCAGGAAGGAAACGAGTCTGCGTTCGGAGGCCCCGTGCCACAGGCGTCCTGGAAACAGCTGGCTTCCTCTGGATGGCATTCAGGTGAGGCCTGCAGTAAGGAGCGGCTACAGCCACCTGATTGGTGTGGTTAAGGCTGAGCCAGGATTAATCCTACTGCTCTCAAACGGCCAATTAGGAGCTGCACACTAACCTTAAATAGCCTTTGGTCCCACTCAACATCAGACATAAACCCAAACTGTACATAAACATGCTCTACTGCACACACACACACACACACACACACACACACACACACACACACACAGACATACGCAGCAAGACACACACACATACTCACAAACATAAACTTAGGTGTACACACTCGGCACACACACAGTTTCACATGCCAATACACACATACACACACGCACACATACACACACAGCGCAGCAATAGAGGATTACTGCACCTGCCTGCCAGGATAACCTTTGGCCCCAGGCAATCCATCCGGACCCTGTAAACCCTGGGAGAGAAAGAGATGGGCAGTGAGACGCCAGACTTGCATAATGTAAGCAAAACTCATCCCCACAACTTTTGTAACTGACTAGAGACCCAGCGAGGATGAGGCTCAAATTATGAAGTCTTATGAGAATTAGACAATGCTCATTCACAAATGCATAGCTCAGACGACAGACAAAACCATGTGCTATTATGCAATCATCTGGAATCAAAATAGCAGTAATTGTGTTTATTTATTTCAGAAAATTACTGTTGTCGTATATCATTAGTGTGTGTTTGTACGTTCAGTGAGTGATGGTGTGCAAGACCATATGAATTTTTGAGGTAATGTGTGTATATGCATGTGTATATGTGTGTGTGTGTGTATGTGTGTGTGTGTGTGCATGTGTGCGTGCATCTGTCTGTGCGTGTGTGCATACTGTATGTGTGTGTGTGTGTGTATGTGTGTGTGTGCGTGCATCTGTCTGTGTGTGTGTGTGTGTGTGTGTGTGTGTGTGTGTGTGTGTGTGTGTGTGTGTGTGAGTGCATCTGTCTGTGCGTGTCTGCATATGTGTGTGTGTTTATATGAGACAATGCAGGTGCTCCCGTTTCCCAAATGATGTCATCCTCATGGGAAAGGAGGGGGCGCTTACAAAAAAGAGGACAACCGCTCTATGTATATATGAGTGTGAGTGTGTGTGTGTGTGTGTGTGTGTGTGTGTGTGTGTGTGTGTGTGTGTGTGTGTGTGTGTGTGTGTGTGTGCATATGTGCATGTGTGTTTATTAAAGACAGACAAACAGACAACGTGTGAATGTGCGTTCATGCTGCTCTACTAGGGGACTAGAGGGCACTGAGAGCTCCATTTTACTCCGCAGGAAGCGCTACAAAGAGAGCGTGTGGAAGAGGGACAAAGAGACAGACGGAGACAGACAAGGGAAGGGGGTTGCACCCACTTGCTCTCCTGGGAGGCCCACTGGACCTGGATGGCCTTTCTGCCCCTAAAAGAATAGAAATGGAGAAAAGAAATCAGATGAAGACAAACACAGACCAACGGATGGACACGGTCACAGACACACACAGAAACATGCGCAGGGCATAAATCTCACATGCTGTAGGTACTCATGTTAACAGTGCTACCTGGCAGAGAACATGTGTGTGCATGCGGGTATAATATAAATGCCTTCCTGTAGGACTCAGACCTTGTGTTGTGTGTGTGTGTGTGTGTGTGTGTGTGTGTGTGTGTGTGTGTGTGTGTGTGTGTGTGTGTGTGTGTGTGCATGAGCCATAACTAAACCGCAGAACACTGTGGATTGTGCTGACTAGAGAGAAATGAACAACCAGCGGAAAAAACGCATGAATGATGGAGTGAGTAAGGGGAGGAGGGACGGTGGGAGAGAAACAGAGAGAGGGAGAGGAAGAGAGAAACAGAGAGAGGGAGAGGAAGAGAGAAACAGAGAGGAGGCTCTGTTTTCCGAAAACATGCTGCCCAATATCTAGGAAAGAGCGATGTTGCTGTGTCGTCCAACCATCAAACCGACATGATTGTGTGTGGTGTGTGTGCATCTGTGGGTATGTGTGTGTGTGTGTGTGGGTGTGTGTGTGTGTGTGTGTGTGTGTGTGTGTGTGTATGTACACTCTCTCTGAAGCAGCAGATCTTTAATTGGAAACACATGGAGCCAGCTCCATATAATCGTGCACACACACACACACACACACACACACACACACACACACACACACACACACAGACACACACATTCAAATTATACACACACTATTTATTTACATGTTTCACACATGCATATTTATGATCTAAATCAAGGTAAAAGCTAAAAAATTGCAGACTCAAACAAACACATGAATGTCTACACACACTGTATACTGTATGCATGCACACACAAAACTCTCTCAGACAAGAGCCCACTTATGTAATGGAGCATTTACCCGCA
>NC_055969.1:4254063-4264063 GCF_018492685.1 Alosa sapidissima | reverse complement strand
GCGGGGGGGGGGTCTTGGAGTTGCGCTGTGATGACCCCTGATTGACACTCTGGTCACCTCTGATCCCATTCTGACCTGCACCTGCCCTCCACGTGTGTGGGGTGAAAGGTCAGTGAAGGAGAGATGTGGTAAGGTCTGAGGTCAAGATCAGATAAACACACACACACAAACACACACACACACACAAACACATACATTCACACTCAGATACACCCACTTACACATAAACAAACACTCGCTTCTCCCCCTTCTTCAACTTTCAAAGCGTAACGTGAGCGTAGACCCCTTGTGTAACTTAGGAGCGAGACAGAACTTCTTTTGAATTATTATGGTCTGAGCGCTGTGCTTTACTACTGCCCATTCATTATTTCCAATGTGACCCCGCCTAACTCTCAATCACACACATACTGTACACACACACACACACACAAGCAATCACCATGCATTTTATATTTAATGGCAGCTGCACAGGACTCCGACCAGCAGAAGTGACAAGTGCTGAGGTTAAGATGTGGACTCATGGAGTCCTCACTGGAGATGGAGCTAATCTGGGGTTTACTATTCATGTTCACAAAACCATTGTAAAAACCGCACACATATGAACAAATAAAGGATAAAAATATATACACACATGTAAATACACAAACATGCATACACACAAATATATACACACACATTCGCAGGTGGCTGTGGTGGGTGGGTCTGTGAGAGGTATTCTGGGATGTGGACCAAGAAGCCGCAGGTTTAGAATTGTAACTATGGAAACCGCAGAACTACCCGAGGGTACAACCGAGGGGCCTGAGAGAGTGTATGCATGTGTATTATGTGCATGCGTGTGTGTAATCAGAGCCTTCTATAATAACAGGGTACTCACTTAAAAACCTGTATTCTAATTACATGAATTTTCAGGAATAGATTCAAAACATAACATTCAATCATCATGATCTACCCAACATAAAAAACTCCACACCCTCCGCACAGAATCATAAGCATGAGTATTTTTATTAGTCCACTCTACAGTGGAAACGGTTCATTTTGCTGCCGCTCCTTGGCTGGACTAGGAGCAGTACAGCAGCTGCATGAATAGCGCCACCTAGGGTAATTCTGGTTAAGTGCCTTGCCCAGGGCCACAGCTATATCCTTATGCTCAAGACACACAAGTACTGAGAGAAGGCCAACAACACTTAGTGCTGCACGTATCAAACTCTTTTCTTTTCTTGACAAATCATACCATTAGTACATTCTCTCTCTTTCTGGTCTCTTTTGTCTTTTTGAAGACTCTCTTCCTCTCTATGAAGACTCTCTTCCTCTCTATGAAGGCTCTTTTCCTCTCTATGAAGGCTCTTTTCCTCTCTATGAAGACTCTCTTCCTCTCTATGAAGACTCTTTTCTCCTCTATAAAGACTCTTAGGAAGGATTAGGAAGGGCTTTCTACTGTACACTACCACTGAATGCAAATCACTGCTGCTGCTATTTCTCAAACACAGAACATACATAAGCAGTGAAGGTCTAAGGACATGATTATAAGTGAGGTATGTATACATGAGTTTAAAAATACTTAAACCATACTCTCATAGATTTGAGGGAAAATGTCATTGTTGTTCTACAAATAACTACTTCTGGATCTACAATATGGATGCACTTCCGAGGTGTCTATTAGCAAACACAGGCCAAAACGTTTAGAATGCGATGATATGTTGAAATTGTTCATTTCTAGTACCGGTATGTCTAATAGCATATGTGTTTTGACAGAGGATGCACCAAAAACAATGGTCCCTTGAAATACAAGATCACTGTTCCCCCAGGTACATAGGAAACAAGCTGATTCTACAGTAGCAAACACCACCTATATCTGACATTTCAGATGTCACATCAGCTTTCAAGGATAGTATAGCATCTTGTCTTTACCACTTCAACAGTAGTCCCACTCATGAAAAGACATCAACATCTATTAACAGCAAAATGTGTCCCAATGTGTCCCAAATGCAACCAGTGTTTTCTTCAGTCTTTGCCCTACTGGAGGCCAACTTACCCTTGGTCCTTGCTTCCCTGAAGGGCCTGGCTTCCCCGGTGGCCCCGGAGACCCCTATAAAAGGCACACATACACACACACACACACAAACTCATTACTGGGGAAGAGAGCACATAAACAAGGCAAAGGTCACTAGCCTATAACCAACTCAATTCTTCCAATGTCACATTTCTGATAATCTGGTTTGGTCTCTAGCACAAATACCTAGCGTAAAGTCTGTTATATTTCATGCAAGCTGCACTTTCCAAGTGAGTAGTTGAGTTCTTCCTTCAACCTGAAAATCATTATTGTGGAGGGCTATTGATATCAACATGTGGTTATTTTCAACAATCAAACTGCTATCATGCAGGCTCGTAAACTTGCTCATGACATACTATGAGAGAGCAGCCTAAAAAGCTTACAATTTGTGAGAGCAAAGTACACTCTATTTCGGCACTCTACCCCCTTTTTCCCTCAGTCACCCCCCCTCCCTGCACATACCCCCCCCCCCCCCCCCCCCCCCTTAACAGGGCCACGTGGCAGAAGAAAAAAGGGCTCCATTGAAAAGAGGGCTCTGTGTGTGTGTTTGTGTGAGTGTGTGTGTTTGTGTCAGTGTGTGTGTGTCAGTGTGTACGTGCACGTGTGTGTGAATGAGTGTAAGTGTGTGCGTCAGTGTGTGTGACTGTGTATGCATATGTTTATGCAGTGTTGCCATATATTACAGCAGTGAGATCTAAGAACACACACGCACATAGGATTTATGGTGCATTTCAGAGCACACACATGTGCCTTTGTATGTTTCTAAAAGCTGCTCGTGTGTGACAGAAATCACACACACACATCCACACAGAGTGCAAGGCGAGGTCGAGTAAATGGGTGCGTGTCAGCGTGCGTGTCTAAAGACTATTTGTGTATGTTAAAAGTGTTGTGTGTATGTATGTTTGACGCAGTGTAGCAGTGTGTGTGCATGCATGTGTGAGTGCGCGCATGCGTGTGTGTGTGTGTGTGTGTCTTTCTGCATGTATGTGAGTAAAGCAGTGTCTGTTAGCACTGTACAGAGCACTGTGAGAGGACCACATAATGGCATGGTTTAGGCATTACGCCTTTGATAATGACAGACAGCTATTGTCTAAACGACACACACACACACACACACACACAGATACAGACATAAATACACGCCCTGGGCAGGTTCCTAAAAATGCAATTAACCTGCCTAATTACAGACATGCACACACACCCACACCCATCGCACACTTACGCAGACAGACCCCACACACACACCCACACACACTCATCGCACACTTACGCAGACAGGCCCCCCCCCCCCCCCCCCCCCCCCCCCCACACACACACACACACACACCCTGTTGAGTGTGTGTGGGGGGGGACACTTCTTGCACAGGACACTTCTTGCACAGACTCAACAAACCACTAATAGATATTGTCACATCGCCATAGGGTTTTTTAACAAACGCAACACAAAAGCGAGCTGTGACGACATACATACTTTAAAACATACAATAGTGAACATTGACTCATCAAACATCTACTATCAAACTCATTTTGTGAAAGGAGTGAATGTTTCAAAGTAAAAGCTGAAAATTCCCCACAAATCAATTCCAGAAACAATTCCGAGCAACCAGTTCATACTGCGTATGTATTCTTCCAAAGAAGTTCCAAAGAAGACCTAGGGTCAAGGGAGTGTAACTCAAGAATAATGCACTGACCGACACTGTGGAGTCAGGGGGTGACGTGCACAGAATTTAAGGTGAGTCAAGGGAGCAGAACTCAAGCCAGACTGTCGTCTTTAGTGGCCCACATTTGTCTGGGTAACCTTGTGCTGTCGTTTTTGTGTTTAGACCTGTTTCGGTGTGGTCTTGTTTTTTGGCAAGTCTCTATGGAGAGAAGCTGAAAGGAAAGGGGGCACAGGGGATAAAGAAAGAGAGAGAAAGAGAGAGAGAGAGAGAGAGAGAGAAAGAGAGAGAGAGAGTAAGAGAGAGAGATAGAGAGAGTTGCAGTGGGGGTTGCACTAAAGTCAGCTGGGCTCACAGAATTCATTAGAATGCAGACTACTCTACGTTGCGGTAGCACAGGAGCAGAACAAAGATTTTCCTTTTAGAACTCGGATTCTGCTGACCACACACATGGTGCCGCGCAGTCTTGTTCCACTCACAGCACACTTCCACACATATGGCCCGGCACATATAAACAACTCACTGAGGCACCGCCGCAATCAATGCAAAGTCAAATACAATCCTTTCCTGAAATCTTCACATCAGCATATTCACATTCACACACAAACACAAACACATGCACATTAATGTGTCTAGTTATACTAAATGCTGACGCTCAGCAAACAGACTTTCCCTTCATTCAGAAGACTAACCGCCGGTTAGTGCATGACTCAAAAACCACAGAAGTTCACATCCATGGAATGAATTACGGGAAAAAAACGATGAGAACACAACGTGGGTCCACACGTGGGAATGCCACAACTATTCAAAAGCAAAAGCAGTCGGAAAAGGTAAGCAGTCGGAAAATGACTGATCTGCAGAGGATGACATTTAACAGCTGCGGCTAGGTTTGGCCCATCTTCTGCTCAGAATGTTTGGCTGTGAACGTTCAAATTCCACTCACAAAGAAACACGTTCTCTGACATTATGACATCATGTTCTCCTCAATGAATCGGAGCCTCGGCCTAAGATGCTGTCTCGTGACCTTTAGGAGGATGTGGCTCAAATGAAATTCATCCGGATAATAAAATTAAGTTTTAAAATACTTTTTTTTTCTTGCAGTAACCACTTAAAATCCATGTGTTATGTAGTGTTTATGTAATGCAATCTGTGATTCATGAAATGCAATGTCTGATGATCTCAATGCAATGATTCGATTATCTTCAAAGGGGCACAGTAATAGGAATCTATAAAAAGGGCTCACTTTAATGAAGGCCCTTCTACGAATACTTAAACAGAGGATCAACAGAGGTTATTAGAAAATACAAAACTTCAAATAACACTTTTATGTATCAAAAGAGTGATAAACACAGGGGTTGATGTGTAAATCATGACGCGTGTAATGTTTTAAGGGGCGCCATCGTCGTCCACTTTGAGAGGCCGTAATTCTGACAAGACCTGTCAACTTTTTCCATGGCTATCTCCACCTTTCTGTCTGCCACTAATTACAGCTTGTCTTCCCTGCATGAAGGTGCAGACAGCTGGCACCGCTTCAAGCAATCACTGAGAGGATCTCTAGGGGGGTGTGCTGGGCTTTAGCAGTGCAGCTCATTTGAAACATTCATTGTGTGCCCTCAAGTCGTCTGCGCTGCCTGCATCCCCGCTGTCTGTTTTGATCAATGAATGCCTCTCTCTGTGTTACATACGGACGGTGGTATTTGGGGGAAAGCTTGGTCAAAACAACTGAGTATGAGTAGTGTGTGACGCTTGCCAAGGTGGAACCTTAGAAAACGATCCATGGAGAAACCCTCAAAGGGTGTCCCATGTGGTTGCTCCACTGGCACCTGCGGTGCACTAATAGTAATGCCGAGTCAAACTCTGAGAGCCGAATAAACCCTGTCATGTTGGATCAGACACAATCACAGCACTGTAATATAATTTGCTTGCTATAAATAACTTCAAATTAACGGATAAAATGATGCACAAATATATATACTATAAGGTGTTTTAAGATGTGTTGAGAAGTCTTACGATAAAATCCAATGCGTCTGATACACGTTCACAAAGACACACACACACACACACAGGTAAAACACACACTGAAATATCTCACCGGAAATCCAGGCTCTCCCTTCAGCCCTGGGGGTCCAGGCAGCAGGAGAACCTCTGAGAGGTCAGGGTTGTAGGTGACAAACTGGTCCATGGCCAAGGTAGGGGTGGATTCCAAGGTGACTCTGGGTGTAGACGGGGTCACAGCCATGCGTTGGCTCTTTCTGGAAGGGGTACGCGAGGTGGGCCCTGCCTCCTTGGTGGCTTTGGGAGGGGGGGTGGAGGCAGTGGGCTTCCTCACTGGAGCTTTCTTAGGGGTTGGCTTAAGGGCAGGCAGGGCTTGAGTGGTGGGCTTTTTGGCAGTAGGCTTTGCGGCTGTGGGTCGCTTTAAGGTGGGCTTTGGAGGGGTTGGCCTTTTGGAGGTGGTCTTGGTGGCAGCTGGTTTAGTGGGAAGGGGTTTCCTGGAGGTCTTGGGGGGTGTTGATTTTGGGGCGGTTGGCTTAGCAGAGCTGGGCTTGACTCTCAGGGTGGGTTTGGGGGAGGCCTTCCTGTCAGTTGGTCTGGGTGTCTGGGGCGTTTGAGTCCGTGTTTGAGCTACGGTCTGAGTACGCTGCGTGGGTCCATGGGGCGATGGTGACACCAAAGTGGCGGCGAGGGTTCTTGTGACTTGCGGGGCTTTCCATGGCAACGGCTCACGCTCAAGGGGCTGACGGAGCAGGGAGTGGGTGTGGTTTGAATGGCCGGGGTCCTCTTTGCACTCGGGGCGCATGATGCTGCAGAATCCACCATCAGTCGCCCGTTCCCAGTTCACCAGGTCCAGCTGACACAGCTCCCCTTCCAAGGCCACACCCGAGAGCCGGGCACCACCACGGCCGAGCTGGAAGCTCCCGCGGGGGTCCAGGGGCGCAGGCTCGGCCGGGAACAGTAGCGTCTGAGTCCTCTGGCTGCAGCCAGCCTGCAGCGTCACCCGCCGGCCACTCACGGACAGCGCCAGGGAGTGCGAGCGCCCGTCGTGAAGGTCCACCGGGAAGCTGACCGCGTTGGCCGACGCGCCGGGCTGAGTCTGCGAGGGCGCGCCAGCTTGGACGGTCAGCTGGCCGGGCGACAGCTCCACGCCCAGCTGCAAGCGGGAGCCAGAGTGGATAGAGAAGAGGAAGGCAGAGTTTCGACGGTGCAGGCGCAGGCTCACGAGCACTGCCAAGTCCATGTGTGTCGGGGCTGGTGTGTGTTTGCTGGAGGAGGGGAGGAGGGAGAGGAAGGGTGCTGCCAGGCGAGCCCGTGATGTAAGGATGACCCCCGTCGGCACGGAGATGACCCCTGGAGGAACGGAACGTGACCCCTGACCTCCACGCAAGCCCAGTCTCTGTAGCACGTCCACATCTAGAGAAAACAGAAACAGAAGATGAATACAGGCAGCAGGCGCAATGCACACTACATTGTAATCACACACCTTCCTCAGGACTGTATTTTTATTGCTCAGTGCCGTATCCCTAATCACACTGCTCAAACACCTCAAATTTAACTCTAGCTCAAATTTAACCATAATGAGTCCAAACAACAGCTCGCCAACCACTGGGTCATTCCAATATATCTGGGTCATGCATTCCAGTATATCAAGATTGATAAGTTAAGTCAACAGGCATCATACTCCTTGAACATCCCAAAATTAGTTGTGGTTTGTAAACATAACTAGAGTTACTGTGTCTATTTGGAAAATGCCTTTGACCAGTAGCCGATGTGTTTAGTAGAGGGTACCTGTATAACATGGTGAAAATCTTAAAAAAGCTCTCATCAAAACTTGGCAGACAGCTGACATCTCATGACATAAAGACATATGAACTACTGATACTGTTTGTTGTCTTAACATTTCTATGCATTTGCAAACAGAAATAGCAGTTGCCTATTAAAATTGTTGGGTACGATATTTACGCCTTCATATAAGGCTTTGTATATTTACAGTAGGTCTACTATCTGTCAAAGAAAGCACTGTAATTATTACAACAGTATAGGCCTATTCTACACCAAGCACTAGTAAGCTTTTAAGCAAGCTGTTAGCCTAGCTGTTCTGCCATAAAACTGTATCCCTGTAGGCCTACAGGGATTTCATCATGTTGTTTTGTTAGTTTCAAAACAACAACAAAATACCAGTAGAATCTTCTACAAATGTCCCTGTGTCCTAAAAATGACAATAAGGAATGCGCTGAAACTGAAGATCTACCACTTTTACCACAACACCTCGCCTTCATCGTTTTACGTAAACATGCACGGTTGAATTGAACAGCTCCAGTTTCCATCTCGCTAAATATACAGATGAGCTGTGGTTTCCCAATGGCACGTGCGCTCTGATGCGCGCCAAATGCAAGCCTCTCTTATGTATTGTGTTTGGCCACCAAATGTATTATTGTGTGTGATAGTCTGCCTTGGCTTTATAATAGCGGATACATGTAAATAGGAGTTACGGTAAATATTCCCAATACTGATGTCGTTATTTTAGCACTGGTAAAGATTTGTTAAATATGTCCCTGTAGCCTACCAGAGGAACAAACATAAGGTAATTGTGTGGGCATGTGAGCAAGTCCTTCATAGTAACCCATGCACAATTTGTTTTTGAACAACCTTACATCAATTTGGCCAGAGATTTCTTTGCTGTCTCTGACAGCATTCAAGATGGTTTGTATGCTTTATAAACTGTTAAAAATGTTTTGAGTGAAGGTGACTTATGGTGGTAGTGGCTGATGGTGAGAGATGACCTCAAACCATTCTAGATAATAGTGCAAAACCCAAAATATGGTGGTCTGAGCTTGTTTTTCACTGTTTTAAACTAGCTTGTTGTGTAGTGTCTACAGGGCTAAGATCCTGTTCTCTGAACATAAAAGTCATTGCACAGCAAAACCACCTATCATCACTGCAAATATAATGCTAATTTGTGCTGCTTTTCTGTGGTTGTTTGTTTGTCAGATTTCTATTCGCTTTTTTACCTCAACGCTCAGCCTGTTTCCAGATCAGCATAGAATCAGCCTGGCATGCAAACACTAACTGGGTGCATTTGTAATTGGCATTTATGCTTAAAAACCTCCCAGTGCCCCCAAGCCAGTCCAGTACCTAAAGCCTTTTGGCCTTCAACACAAACACTCGCTACACGCTAAAAACATAACACAAACATCACATGCAAGTCATTACAATGTGCACATCGGATGTAGTCTTTCACGATGGTACATAAATAGCTTAATTTCTGATAGGGGTCTTTTCTCTCTCTAAGCTTTAAGTCTTAAAGCCCAGAGAGGTAGAGAAATAAAACCTTTGTGTTGCAGACATTTGCCATGTTCTATCTCTTTCAGTCTGTTGCATCATATAATTAGCTCACCTGGCCTTGTCTATGCAAACTCATGTGGTTAATCCATTAAAAGAGCTGCAATGTTGAGAAAATGCCACTTTCACTTTGAAATGCACACTGACTGGAAGTTACCTAATCTGGCCACAGACATATTTTGCATTACATACCAGATTTAAAACAAAAGAAGGAAAGCTGTGCAGAGTGACTAACACTTCTACCTAATTCATCAGGGACAAGGGACAAGGGACAAGGGGTGAGACGACAAGGTCCTGCTGTGCCAAAAACCTCCTGTTCGTGCCAAAAGGAGTACAGTAAGTCTCTCAAAGTCCTCTCTCAAGAGTCTCCTTGGTTTATTACATAAGTCGGTGCCATACCACAATAATATACAGAAATTACACCAACAGAGGAAAGAATGTATGGTAGAAATAATGATAATCAGTACAGACACCATTCTAGGGTAAGTGACTTGCAAATATGAAGACAGATCTGCACTGGGCAGTATTCACAGAGCAGAGATTCTTCAGATTTAGTGAAACACGGGTAGACAGAGGGAGAAAGAGAGACAGGAAAGAGAGAAAACAGATGCACAACAGAAGGCAAAAATAAACATTCCATATGCAAACCCAGAGGTAATGGACACCGAACAATAGACCATTGCAGTGGCACACTGCTCCTCAAGACACATGCGAACCATGCATGCTGACAGGAAACCGCTCCAAGCTACCTGTCTCATTTATAAACTGAATCTATTTTGGATGCATTAGAAATAATATATAGAATTAATACATGACTTAACTTTTTAATCAAACCTTAAGCGTAACTCCAGTTCTCATGCGACAGATATGTAATAGTGATACTGGTTGTTTTCACATTTCTACCCATCTAATACAGACCAATACATATTTACTGATGTTTTTAGCATACACCTTA
>NC_055969.1:4244063-4251563 GCF_018492685.1 Alosa sapidissima | reverse complement strand
CGCAGGAGGAGGGCCATGTCATGTTTCCCCTGAATGCCGCGCGCTTTTGGTTAACGGTAAATTCAAATGTGTTGTCCCGAATATGTTGCGTTGCGTAAAAAGTTTCGCATTTGAACAAGGGGGGGATGGGGAACAGCCGACCATCTTAACGTCGTTTCCTTCATAACTTAAGAAATCTCAGAGAAACGCTGAGAGCCTCTGAGTAGTCAGACTCTTTGACGTATGGTCAATTGACAGAACCACAGTAAATATAGTGAAGCCTGCCAAGGTGTCTCTGACGAAACTAACTCAATAGCTGTAATCTACAATGCACCCAGTGAGTCTCCAGAAAGAATAACAACACAATGACATACGGCGAGCTTCTGCGGAAGGCCAGCTGTATGGGTGAAATCTCAGGGCTCTTTCAGGTCGGTTAGCTCAGAGCTGAACCACCGCCAATCAACACAGGTAGCCGTTCGCTCCGAGACACTTCAACAAGCTCCCATTCATTCCGCTCAACACACACACATACACACATACACACGGATTCTGCGAGCACACCAGAATTTTCCGCTGACCACTGACTCCCAAGAGTTTAACACAGTACCGAGGAAAGGAACTTGACACTTACTTGCATAGTTAAAACAATATCATCATCTCACGTTAACAAACACTTACTTTGGGTCGAGTCGAGAGGTTCTGCAATCTCTCCTTCGGGTCGCTAAATTCATTTGTATTCATCTGTCCCGGCAGGGTTAGGGTTAGGGTTCAAAAAAAAAATCCGTTAATCACAGCGTGATCCCGACACCGACCGACAGACCGCGTGCCCCAGCCGCCGTCTCATGCATCGGATAAGCCCGTACAAGTGATCCTTCCGGGGCTCGAGCTCCCGTCCGGCCCCGTAAGCCGCGCGCGTATATCCGTATGTGGAGCGACTGTGGACGGCGTGCGCCGTTCCTGCTGTGCGTCAGTCCGTTCCCCTCGCGCCGCTGCTGCAGGCATCTATGCCGCCGCTGGGGCTCTCGGAACGCTGTGATATGTCAAAGGAAGATTGTGTGTGTTTAATGTGTGCCTGTGTTTGCTGGGGGGAACCTTCGAATAAAGTGGGGAAGTGGCGCACACGTTCTTTTTCGTTTTTTAAATAGCCTCTTTGCCGGGGAACCGTGGCGAAGGCAGGCTCCAAGACCCGGTGTCCGATTACAGACCGACCTACACCGCCTTCCGTGGGAGGATCACACCGAAGCAAAGACACACGACCCCCGCCTTTCTTCAAACCACGGCTCGGCCTGGTGGGAATGAATGCCTCGGTGTTAAAATAAATGGAAACAACGTTAATAGGCTTAATAAACGTCATTATCGAACGACAGAATGTTTATGTGTCTAAAATAGGCCTTGACTACTATTGAGCGGCACTGTTTCCACTAAATTGCGAGTTAAACGTCTGTAAATTCTCCAAGAAACTTAGGGTGTAGGCTAGTTTATGTTAGATACGGAACGTTGTTGTCTGTTTGTCTACTTTGGCCCATTAATTCTGCCTTTTTCGGCTAATTCCTTTCTGCCAAGAATGTGTGTTTATCATACACACACAGTGGAGATGCTAATCTGAAACAACGGGCTACGCCCACGTTCATACCTGACCCTGGTCCAGTCAATCAAATGCTTTTTGCACTAATCAGATAAGAGCATGTTTGCTTATTTATTCAGTAGTACACACTAATAACTTTTTTTGGTTATTTTAATGCACACCTGAGGGCTGGCTAAAAAAGAGTCTCTCTCTCTCTTTTTCTCGCACACACACACACTAAGGCCCACATGCCAGCTAATAGGCATTCTGTAAGACGATGGAGAGTAAATAGATGTAAATATATTTCAGTATGCTCAGTCACTTCTAAAATGCCCTCACAGGTAACTCTTCTCTTCTCCTTTCTCCCTTTCATTTGTTTAGTAAAGCTCTCCCACCCCAACCACACCTCATAATCTTCCCTCTTTGTTTGTCATTCTTGTCTTTTTTCTTGTCATCACTTTGTTCCTCCCATCTCATCTTACCTCATCTTCTCCTCACCCAGCTCCTCTCCTCTATACTCTCCCCCTCCCCCTCTCCACCCTTCTCCTCTCCTCTCCTGTCCTCTTTTCTCTTTGTTGGTGATATGACAAATGAAGCACAACACTTAGTGATTTGCCCTGTCTTTCTTTCCAGGCCCCACACTCTATCTATTACTCTCATGTTTGCCAGTGAATTTTATGACTTTTGAAGACATCTTGGCACGTTATAGGGGATATCACTATCACAGCAGAAGAGCTGGTGAGTCAGAGATCTGGGTGATGTGAGTCTCTAGGGCCAAGTCTGACTAGGCTCACTGTGCATCAGTCTCAATAGTGAATCAGACTTGAGAAATACTACAGGAATCCCAGTTTAATTCCCAGCTGGGCTTTCTGGCTGTGCTTGCTCCTGGATTAGATAGAAATTTCCCCCGACAGTGTGTGAACAGGACGCATTTATGTTGTTCAGAGAATCCCACACTCTCAGTCCCATGAGGTCACTAAAGTGAATAACATGATGTTTGTTGGAGCTACATTAGTTTGCCTTTAGTAGTGGTAAATTTGTTAGTTAATTTGTTTATTATGATTTTACTCACATTAGTAATATATATTTTGGTGATATTCTTTTGCTCGTTATTTGTTTAGTTAATTGTTTTGATAAATATGTGTAGTCTTTATTTTTTGGTTAGTTTACTAAAATATTTGGTTTAGACACCTGGGGGCAGTAGTGGACACAGGTAAAGATGAATATAGGTAGTAAGTAGGAGGAGGCCTGTATGCACCTGGGTGGTGGGCACATGATTTATTACCAGCGCGAGAGATGCCATGTATTGTTTGCTGCAGCTGGAACTAAATAAACCAGCCACAAAACCCGAATCAAGCCTGGGATTGACTTTATTTCTTGCCTGCGTACATCACCTGCCCAGGGTGCCAGAAGTTGTCGTTTGAATGTTTGATTTAAGTTTAATTTTATTTTGTTGACAAACGGCCACTACAATGTTAAAGAGGAGTTGATCCATATCCCTTGAAGATGGAACCTTGGATAGAATCCCCCCCCCCCCCCCCCCCCCCCAGTTGAACAACGATAGTGCTTAGCTACTAGCTATACTACAAACTGTTCACTAGAAAACATACAAGACCATATCTTTTTCTATCTTATGTGATCATGTAAACAATATTAAAACCAAATCAAATCTAGACTAAACTATTTTTAGCATAGCTAGCATAGCGGTCATATAGGGATTGTCAAATTCAAAGTCATCTACTGCCTGAATTTTTGGTCAACAATTCCTGAGACACTTGAAACACCGGGGCACATGAAACTTGGTGGGCATGCAACCCCACTAGGCCCCTAACCTGACAATAGCCAGATGAATTTCGCTCCGCCTAGCTCCACTCATCCATCTGGAACCGATCCATTGAAGTGTTGCTTCAGAAGGCTGGGCCTAATCAAAAAATGCTTGCATATGATTGAATAAGCCACTTGTCCGTCATCTATTGACGTGCTACTTCAACCACCCACATCGAAGCCAACCCGTGATGCTGAACAGTCTCACAGTCGCTTCTACGCTATGTCACATCTATGAAACTCCCGCCCTGCGTCCTGATTGGCTGAACCATAAAGTCGGTTGCAGAAATCACTCTCAATGGAAGAGGTCCCAGATGGATGTGAGTGAAGCTAGGCGGAGCTAAGCGGAACGACATTCATCTGGCTATTGTCAGGTTACTAGGCCCCTGCAATCAGGAACTGATTACACCTGCCATGCACAATTGCACATTTGGTCCCCTCTAATGTTGACTCCATGGCTGCGGCCTTGGTTTAAGTTTCTGTGTTGGCATGTGCGTTTGTATCCGTATGCATTATAAATCATGTGGATGTTGTGGTTGCTCCATGTGTGCTTTATTGAGCGCTGTGTTGAAGTGTAGTTCCATCTCACCCTGTCTGTCCCTCTGTTATTCCTGACTGTGTGTGTGTGTGTGTGTGTGTGTGTGTGTGTGTGTGTGTCATTTTAATGAGTGTAGAAGATGGCTCTATTAGAAGCCTGTGATACATTTAAAAGATAATGTTATGCAAAGAGACCGAACGGCTCATTTATCATCAAATCACAATACACTTTCTAAGCTGAGCCACAGGAAGTCACTGAAGACACCCTCATCAGCAGGTGCAATATACAGTTGTATTATCAGATGATTAGGAATCAGATCAACCGTAACATAAAACTTTATTACCTGTCACCCTCAGCCTCTTAACTGTTTGTCTTTGAACATACTGTAGCATTAACCCATATTCAAAATGCTTAACCTCTCATAACCCAAATATCCTTCACAACCCCCCTAATGTGAGCCAATGTACAGTGAACCTAATGACCTGTAAGTCAGACAGAGAGGAGGGAACATGGCAGGCAGCACAACACAGTTATGGACAACCTAATTGCTTCCCTAGTTTGTCTTTGTATGACTAGTCATTCTTCATCCCTCTTTAACCCCTCTAATGTTGACTCCATGGCTGCGGCCTTGGTTTAATCCAACACTGACCCCATAAGATCAGGTATTTTTGATGTCCTTTGCTCATGTTGTTACCAGTAATTTTGTCAAACAAAGCACCTGTTCTGGCTAAGATACACTTGTTTCCCTTGATGTCAGTTTCTGTGTTGGCATGTGCGTTTGTATCCGTATGCATTATAAATCATGTGGATGTTGTGGTTGCTCCATGTGTGCTTTATTGAGCGCTGTGTTGAAGTGTAGTTCCGTCTCACCCTGTCTGTCCCTCTGTTATTCCTGACTGTGTGTGTGTGTGTGTGTGTGTGTGTGTGTGTGTGTGTGTGTGTGTGTGTATGTCTATGAGCAAAGGGCTGCAATTACGTACATTCATATATTCTTACAGCCTTCTTTAATCACTGTGCTCGTATACACATATACACACACTCTCCCTGTGTACTCCAAGTCCCTCCATGTCTGTTTTCTCTTCCTCTCTCTAATTCTATCTTTCATCTCTGTCTCTCTCTCTCTACTTCTCTCGTCCATCTTTCTCTCTCTCTATCTCTCATTTACACACAGACGCACACACGCATACATGCATATATACACTCCCTTACTTTGAACAACTTGGTGTGAACCATCGTCTTCGTCTTAAAAAGTCCTTTGAGTAACCACACAAGGCCAGATCAAAAGATCAGACAGAGCAGGCCATCATTTAGGTTCTGATGACGCAGATACACACACACACACACACACACACACACACACACACACACACACACACACACTCCCATCAATGCTCATTTGTTCATGCACCCGCTAACATATGTTCCAACATACACACCCAGGCATTAGGAGTTTGGCACAAATACATCCACAGGCTCACACACCCATTCAAACTCATCCATGCCCAAGCACGCCCATGCAGACAAGTAGACAGGCATATATATATATATATATATATATATATATATATATATATATATATATATATATATATATATATATATATATATAATTTCTACATTGTCTACAGCAAAAGAAGCAAGCACACACATTTTAATGAGTGTAGAAGATGGTTCTATTAGAAGCCTGTGATACATTTAAAAGACAATGTTATGCAAAGAGACCGAACGGCTCATTTATCATCAAATCACAATACACTTTCTAAGCTGAGCCACAGGAAGTCACTGAAGACACCCTCATCAGCTGGTGCAATATACAGTTGTATTATCAGATGATTAGGAATCAGATCAACCGTAACATAAAACTTTATTACCTGTCACCCTCAGCCTCTTAACTGTTTGTCTTTGAACATACTGTAGCATTAACCCATATTCAAAATGCTTAACCTCTCATAACCCAAATATCCTTCACAACCCCCCTAATGTGAGCCAATGTACAGTGAACCTAATGACCTGTAAGTCAGACAGAGAGGAGGGAACATGGCAGGCAGCACAACACAGTTATGGACAACCTAATTGCTTCCCTAGTTTGTCTTTGTATGACTAGTCATTCTTCATCCCTCTTTAACCACAGACTGTAGATTGCAGTTGCACATCCCTCTGACTCCTCTCTCTCTCTCTCCTTCCCTCTCTTCCTCTATCTCTCTCTCTCTCATTTTGTCCATCCATTTCTTTCTGTCCCATTCTCTCCCACACGCTTTCTTGATTTGAATTTGACTCTCAGTCTTACTTCCTATCTCCCTAGCTATCATCTCTGTCTGCCATGACGGAATGCTCGTTCTTTCTTTTGCCATTCTTTCCTTCTTTTTTTCTTTGTCTCTTTCTCTCTCTCTCTCTCTTTACCAGCTCTGCTCTCCCACAGGCATTTCCCGGGGTGGCACCAGCAGAGCCATAATGACGGACCTGCTGTCTCATAACCGGACCAGAATAACCCTGATGCACACATGCATGCATACACACACACACACATACAAACACACACACACACACGTTTGCAGGAAATGCTCGCTGTGTAGAAGGCTTATTCATAGGAGTTTTTTTCTCCCATTTAAAGACTCACATGTAGGTAAACCACATCCCACAACATTCACTTACACTATGACATAAAAGAGTTGATATAATAAAAAAAATAACACACTCGTCCACCACCAAGTTGCCTACACACTAAGAAACAGACATATACTGTATGTAGTTAACTACAAATAAACATAGGCTGTTATGCCTCCAATGGTCTGAATTTAAGTTTTGGACGAGTACATTGAGGCAAATGGACTTGACTGGTCTTGTTGTGTGGGAGAGTTCAGATGTGGGCGCAGCTATGACTGGGAATAACAGTGGAGTGAAAGCTTTCATCAAGCAGAGAGCCCTGAATGCACATTTCACGCACCGTATATGCTCCATTGCGAAGTGCTTGCGGATAAAGGATCAGCTTAATTTATTTTTACATTTGCCGTAGTATTGTCGATGGGTTTAATAAGACATCTCGTAAAACCTAATGGTATTTGGGGGGCCGTGCCATGGAAACGTTTGGGAACCCCTGGTGTAAAGGACCAGTGTGGGTGTGCATATTGTATGTGTGCAAGCGCTCATCATTTTATGTGTGTGTTTGCACATACGTGTGTGCCTGTGTGTGAGAGAAAGTGGATAAAAGCGAGTTCATAGTCCAGGTGTCATCAGTCCAAAGGTATTCCTTCACGCGTATGTGTTAGGTGAGCCTGTGGCGCTTGGACGACGTGGAGACTGACAGTAATGAGAAGCAATCTCTCATCCGCTCCAGGCTCCCTCCCTCTTCTCATAAGGTGGCCTCCTTTCTGATCGGATTTTTAGTCAGTTTCTTTTCTTTTCCATCTTTCCTTACATTTAGTCTTTCCATCTCCTTGCACTTCTGCGTATCTCATCCCCTCCCTCCCGAAGGGCTTTGTCATAGCCACATCGAAGTATTTATTCTGGTGTTATAATGTACACCTTGGAGCTTGTTATGCATTCCGTGTCTCTCTCTCGCTCTCTCTCTCTCTCTCTCTCTCTCTCTCTCTCTCTC
>NC_055969.1:4234063-4236563 GCF_018492685.1 Alosa sapidissima | reverse complement strand
TGTCCATGACTTTGCACCCACGCACAAAGTGGCTTGTGTGTGTGTGTGTGTGTGTGTGTGTGTGTACTGTATGTATTGTGTAGAAGAGTCTCAATCTGTTAGTGTTTGTGTGTATGTTCATTCTGAAAGTGCAAAACATGTAGCTGTTCTCCATAATGGTATTTTGTGTGTGTGTGTGTGTGTGTGTGTGTGTGTGTGTGTGTGTGTGTGCACATGCATGTGCACATTATATTCAGGTGCATCTCCAAAAATCAAAGTCAAAGTCAAAGTCAAAGTCTGCTTTATTGTCAATTTCTTCACATGTCAAGACATACAAAGAGATCGAAATTGCGTTTCCTACTATCCCACGGTGGAGACAAGACATATTTTACCAATTAGGTCCACAGACAAACATAACATTCAAGTAAACAATATAAAAAGTAAAAATAAGAAGGCACATACAATGAAGAAATAAGAGCAGCAAAATTTGGTAGAAATTGTGCAATTGTGCATACAGTAGACAGTCAATATAATAGTGCAAAAGTCAGGCCAATAAATAAATGGCTGAGGTAGTTTTGTTTGACCTAAGTATGCAAGTGGCATAGTGGTGCAAGTTATGTAAGAGCAGGAGAAGTGTGTTCAGAAGTGTTCAGGACAACAGGACAACAACAACAAGTTGCAAGTGTGCAAGTGTACAAGTGGAGTAGTGCAAGTGGAGTAGTGCAAGGCAGCCATTTTGGGTCTAAAAGTCCAGGATGTTATGCAGCTGAGGGTGGAGGGGGGAGAGAGTTTAGGATCCTAACAGCCTGGTGTATGAAAAATGTTAATATTGTGGAAAAGTCCATTCCCCCGACAAGACTAGATAAAAGACAAGATTAAAGGATCAGGAAACCATTTCCGGTGTTTTGAGTTAATTCACTGATTAGAGCTCTTTTCAATTCTTCATAAGTATAAATTCTTTATTGTTATATTTTGAGATTCTGGATTTTTGATTTCCATGAACTGTAAACCGTAATTATCAAGATTAAAATAATGAAGATGAAAACAAAACAAAAAAAAGCCTTCAAATATTTCACTATGTGTAATGAATCTAGATCGGTTTTATAAGTAAATAATGGAAAAAATGTAACTTTTCCATGATATTCTAATTTTTTTTAGATTAGATTAGATTAGATTTATTTTTGTAAACACAATGTAATTTTTTGACATGCACCTGTAGTTCCTCATACAATAACGCCTGTGTGTGTGTGTATTGTGTGAAAGACTCTCGGTCTGGTAGTGTTTGTATGTATGCATTTATACTTTTCTGAAAGTGCAAAAACATTGTAACTGTTATGTTCTCCATAATATTTTGTGTGTGTGTGTGTGCACATGTGTGTACACATGTATGTGTGCATTATATAGCTCCTCATACATTAACATCTGACAGGTTTGCTTTCGAAGGATATTTATTAAGAAACACAGTGATGAATGAAGAATATGTTCTTCACTTTCACTATGAATGTGCCTCTGTGCAAGAGTTGGTGTGTTTGTTTGTGTGTGTGTGTGCTTGTGTGTGTACAGATGTTTAAGTGGGTGCTATCAGAACTTCATATCTCTATGCCATTTTCACACTCTTTCTGTTTAAATAGCCAGAAAAACAATCAGCCTGCATTAATCAAGCATTTTCTTTGTGCGTCTGTGTGTGTGTGTGTGTATATGCCTGTGTGTGTATGTCTGTGTGTGTGTGTGTGTGTGAGAGAGAGAGTGTTTGTGTGTGTGTGTGTGTGTGTGTTTGGGAGAGGTCCTATACTGTCACGCTAATGGGCAAGTGCCTGCTCCACTAATTACAAAGTAGAGAGGAAATGAGAGGTAAAACACACAGACACAGACACAAACACACACACAGACACACACACACACACAGACACACACACACACACAGACACAGTGTGCATTCGGCAAAGAACACCCATGAAGATTTTAGACGGTGTTAGTTTAATTGAGCTTCATGTAATATGCTACATTTGACTTACTAATATGCTGCTTTCTAATGGTTTCACCTGTTCTGCATAGCAGCACCATTTCTATATCTTTGTGGTGACTGGTAGTATGTATGGCACACTGTGTTTGTGCACAAGACCACATATAGGGCATGTATGCACTACATATATCCATATGCAAATATTCAACATGTATAGTACATAGTCTGTTTGTGTTTGTGTATGTCTATGCATGCATGTTAATAGGCACATTTCAAATATGTACTTGTGTGCATTTTGTGTGTGTGTGTGTGTGAGCAGATGGGAATCTCTGCATAATGTCTGTGGACACAGAGCAAAGTCACAACAGTTACACTCATCAGGACGAAGACTTTTAAAAACTGAGACAGAGTCTTTCTTTTCTCTGTCAAACATGTGTTTGTTTGCATTCTAATATTAATACTGTGTATAAACAGTGAATACATCTAGTCCGTCCAGAGTAAATGAGAGTTGAAATGTCTGAGACTTGTCCTCTGGTCATATTTTCAGAGGCATAACTA
>NC_055969.1:4221563-4226563 GCF_018492685.1 Alosa sapidissima | reverse complement strand
TAATCCACGGTCTGATCCACTTACGTGCCATCAAGATTCCAGTGCATAGTTGGGATAATTGGTATGTGGCCAGAGGACGACACCACCATCCAATCTGACCCATGAACGAACACACACACACACACACACACACCTCCTGTATACATGCTTTAACTGCAGTTAATCAAATATCCTTAAAGAAGAAACTTGATCTTATAATGATCATGGGGAAAAAAACTGTTACACAATTTGTGTGAGTTGTTTCTGTTTCCCTTGTGTTTGTTTACATGTTGTGTCCACTTTTTAATGTGGAGGCCTACAAATGCTCAAAATATGTACAAAGGTGGTGGTCTACAGATCAAAGACTAGGCTAATCTAATCTCTAATAATGAGGGGATTCCCTTAATTCAGCATTCGCTTGCACGCATGCACACAGACCCACACACACACACACACACACACACAGTGATGGAAGTTTATGTGATTGTCTGGGTCTCCGAGGCCAGTCTCATCGAACAAACATTAAAGATGATTCCTCTCTGAAGTTTCTCAGAGAATCTCGAAACTAAAACTATAGGCTAAAACTATGGACTTGGCCTACAAGATGTCTGTCAAATCCAAGAGTGCAGAGGACAAGGTTGGTATGTAGGCCTAATAATAATATTTGTTCATCTCTGCTGGCTTGATAAAGAGGCTTGGATCTAACCTACTGCCATAAAGCGCAAGCAGAATTTGATGGTAATGGGGTTAAGCAAATATCTTTAGCGGTTATTCAATAGTGCACAATAGCGAAATAGTGATTTGGAACACAATTCTGTCATGAGCCCAACGCTCTCTAGCGCCATCTACTGCCATAAAGGCAAACTTGCACTACTTAAAATTCATTTAATTTTCTAGCTGACGATTTTCCAAACCAACCTATTTCAGTTTCTGATACTGAACATTGTATCATCCATGCCTCTATAAGCTATCTATGTTTCCACAGAATATTAGATGTTAATTAATAATTTTATCTCAACCAGAGTGCGTCCATTTTACATGCTGCGCAAAGTTTGCGCTTTTTGGAGGTGCTTCAATAAGCTTTAGCGTGTATTTCCTCGTCCGCCAGAGACAAAGACCTAACAAACATTCAAGCATTATGGCGGCGTCCATAGAAAGTCTGTTAACGGAGATATCCTCATCTGAGGACCCGTTAGAAGGTCTCAGAAACCTCCGTACAGCCGTTTTAGCTATTCCTGTGAACAACTTGCGAGGAGTAGGGTCCGGCTCTCGGTTGGAGGTGATTTTTTCGCTTCTCAACACCACGGACAAGTGAGTTTTTAAGCACTGGATAGTGCTGAGTCCGTTGATCATTCCATGCAAGTTTTGGCTCCTGTATAACACTGAATGTGGATTCTTGTCGGTTTACACTGTGCCAGAGATGACGTTAGGCTACATATTATTCAGTGCGTATTATACTTCTCTGTTAACTCTGGGTCTAATGTTACATATTTGTCTTTTTCTAGACTTATGTAACTAATTAAAGATAAATTATAGGAAAAAGAAAACAAATTTACCTAGCAGTAGCCTACTAGAGCTAGCGCTTTTGCGCTGACTGAGGCTAGTAAATATTGGTATTGGTAACATATTGTGCTCACCACCACACGTTTGAGGATAAGTTAATTGGAATTTTTGGAAATGGATTTAATGTGACCAATACAATCAGTAGCGGAAAGGAAAGTGATACTAGGGATGCCGCTGGCGAGCTTTCACTTACCAAAAACATGGCACCCTAGATCCTCTGACTTGTGGGTGGGTCTGGTTTTGAGGAGTCGTATTTTTTCTTGTCCATGTTCCTGCCAGTTTGTGCTAGAAGCACAAATCTGGGGGACGTCTCAGAGAAATTATGGCGTTCTGTGTTTGACTACCGCACAGGGAGCAGATAGAGATCTGTGTTGAAGTTCTGGGGCGCATCCTGCAGGCCCAAGATCCCGCCCTCTTGTTTCACGCGAGGAAGTCTGCGCTCGAGAGCGGCCTGCAGCATCCGGACGACAGCGTCAAGATTCTCACTCTCACACAGGTGCACATAAATAGTTTACACACACATATAGATAAACGTATGGATAATTACATACATACACAGAATAATAAAATATATGTTTCCTTAGATGGCCCGGGTAGTGCAGAATGGTGAGGCTCTGACCCAGGTGCTGGCCTGTGAGGAGATCCTGAAGAAAATCATCCAGTGCATAGCTGCTGAGAAGATCTCTGTTGCTAAAGAGGTACAGACAGGAACTGAAGCTCACCTCTCTCTTTCACATATGCAGTCACTTACATGCTGAATCATGTGTACGAATAATATCCATCAGGTATGTGTGTTCAATTTGTACAGACTGTTGAACTTGTAACTGTGTGTGTGTGTGTGTGTGTGTGTGTGTGTGTTAGGCCATCTCTGCTTTGACAAAGCTGGCTCAGTGTAAGCCTGGGCTCGACGCTCTGTTCAGAGCTCACCTCAAAGAGCTGAAAGACGTCATGGCCTTCAGTGACATCGTCCGATACAGAGTCTATGAGGTTTGTTAGCCTCTTTGTTTCCTTAGTCAGTTAATGTACTCATTTCACAGTGTTTTGACTGTCTTACCTCTCTCATCCTCTCTCTGTAGTTAGTGGTGGATGTGTCTTCTGTATCAGCTGTCTCTCTGGGTTATTGTGCCAGCAGTGGTTTCATCTCCCAGCTGCTGGAGGAGATGACTGGTGATGACATCCTGGTTAGGTAACAGCACACAGAAAAACATACACACACACACATATATATATAATATATATATATATATATATAATGCATATTTATGCACAAGTAGCAAGCACAAAATAGCATAAGCTCAACGGAAACCCTGCGGCTACCCTGGTATGTGAACAATTGTTTTCCAAATGTCTGTTCATTTCTGTCTTCATGCTCACGTTGGCATCTCTAACCCTCCCCCCCTCTTAAGGGCCACGGCGATAGAGATGGTGACGCGTCTGGCTGAGAGCCAGCATGGCCGCCAGCACTTGGCCCAGCAGGGCACCATGGAGCATATCTCCAACATGGTCATTGGTGCCGAGTCCGAACCCTTCAGCAGCCTCTACTTGCCAGGTCAGACTTACACTGTGTATGTGTATATGTGTATGTATGTGTGAGTGAGAGAGAGAGAGGGAGGTCATAACTGATGAACAGTAATGTTTCTGAGGAGCTTTTTTATGTCTCTAGTTGGGTGTTTGAAAGCTGGCATCATGTGAGCTTCATACTGTGCATTAATGTATTTTAGGGTTGGTCTTTATATGTAGGTTTTGTGTGTGTGTGTATGTGTGTATCAGGCCTGGTGAAGTTCTTTGGGAAGCTGGCTCTGCTGGAGGGCCCTCAGCAGGTGTGTGAGTGCTACCCAGCCTTCCTCAGCACCGTGTTCGATATGCTGCTGGGGCAAGACCCCACACAAACCACCGTCGCCATGGACACAATCGGAGCCCTGGGGGCCACTGTGGAGGGCAAGCAGGTCCTACATAAAACAGGTATGTGTCAGGAGTGGGAAAGGGGTGACTTGTAATTGAGGATGTGCACATGTGTACAGATCTGTGTTGTTCCATGTTTTTTTGGGCAATGCATATAGGCCAGCTGCAGAATATTGTGAGTTATTCAGATAGTGTACAAAGTGTATGTTTTGAACCTGGGTCAAAAATGCTGTGTGTGTCTGTGCAGGTGAGAGGTTCAAAGCTGTGTGGGAAAAAATGAGTCAGATTGCCAAAGATGGGCCAACAGATATACGGGTGCGCTGCCTGGATGCCATTGGACTCCTCCTCTCGCTTCCTGTAAGTGTGTGTGTGCGTGTGTCATTCCTGAAGGAATGTGTGTCTATGTGGTAGATGAACATGGTCTGACAGAAGCGTATTTCTTTACGTTGACCTTGTGCATGACTGATGTGTTCCAGGCAGAGGAGCAGACGGAAGATCTGTGCGTTCTATCTGAGACTTGGTTCTGCGCTATAAGTTCTCAGCCGCTGGAAACGTTCCGCAACATCAGCACACAGCCATTCCCTGAGCTACACTGTGGCGCCCTACGGGTCTTCACTGTGAGTGTGTTTGTGTGTGAGAAGAGAGATAACGCACAAGAGTATATACTCTACTTCATAAAATAGATTATTTCTTTGGTTAAGGTTGTTTGATCTACCATCTGATAGATTTATGGATAGGTGTTCTTTTTGTTAGAAAAGTCAGGCAGTGTTCCCGTAATCTGAGTGCATGTTTCAAAGGAAAGGGCACTTACAAGCTGTAATTCAGTTCTTAAGTGTTTGTTTGTGTGTGAAACTCAGGCCATAGCGACTCAGGCTTGGGGCCAGAAGATGATGATTCAGACTCCAGGCTTCCTGGAGTGGATTGTGGACCGGTCGTCAGGAATGACCAAGGAGGCAAAGGATGCCAAGTTTGAGCTGGTGGGGGCGCTGGCAAGCTCGCCCACTACCCAGGAAGTGCTCGGCTCCCACAATGCACTGCGTCTCAGGACGTATCTGAGGGAGGGCCCATATTATGTCACTGCTGTGGCTGCAGTGTCAACGGAGGGGGCAGAATAAAGCGTGTGCACACATACACTAACAATTTCCAATGCTGAATTAATGCTGTTTTTGTATTTCTGTAGTCTTTGTGTTAAATAAATGGTGTGTGTTAAATTGGCTTTATAATGTTATCATTTGTAAGTTGTCCTGCTGGTAGGCTGTAAATTTTACTAACCACCAGACCACCACAAGTGGTGAGCCACTGGAAATGAAACTGCACGCAGCACTATCACAAGATTAAATACATTCTGATGAAAGTGCGCCATCTATTGGAACTGACAATACTTTATCAGGGCTCTACAGTGCGCCCATTTCACTCGCACATGCGAGTAAAAATTATGCCGTTCGAGTGCAAAAAAATATTTAGGCGCACTGGTGCGAATGACTTCTAACCATGTCAATGTTTGTCTACAAAATACACCGCAACATCGAGAAACATTACTGATGCAAACCATAGAA